>NC_057800.1:537265848-537281315 GCF_018294505.1 Triticum aestivum
AGCTCTACAAGCAAGTTCAAATAATTATACACTAGAGTTGTACTAGCTCTACATGCTAGTTCAAATAATTTTACACTAGAGTTGAACTAGCTCAACAAGCTAGTTCAAATAATGTTATCCTAGAGTTGAACTAGCTCTATAACCTAGTACAAATACACTAGAGTTCAACTAGCACTATAACCTAGTACAAATAATTTTACACTAGAGTTGAACTAGCTCTATAACCTAATACACATAATTTTACACTAGAGTTCGGCTAGCTCTAAGAGAAAGTTCAAATAATTTTACACTAGAGTTGAACTAGCTCTATAACCTAGTACAAATAATTTTACACTAGAGTTGAACTAGCTCTACAAGCTAGTTCAAATAATTATACACTAGAGTTGAACTAGCTCTACAAGCTAGTTCAAATAATTTTACACTAGAGTTGAACTAGCTCAACAAGATAGTTCAAATAATTTTACACTAGAGTTGAACTAGCTCTATAACCTAGTACTAATAATTTTACACTAGAGTTGAACTAGTTCTACAGGCTAGTTCAAATAATTTTACACTAGAGTTGAACTAGCTCTATGACCTAGTACAAATAATCTTACACTAGAGTTGAACTAGCTCTACAACCTAGTTCAAATAATTTTACACTAGAACTGAACTAGCTCAACAGGCTAGTTCAAATAGTTTTACACCAGTGTTGAACTATCTCTCCAAGCTAGTTTAAATAATTTTACACTAGAATTGAACTAGCTCTATAACCTAGTACAAATAATTTTACACTTGAGTTGAACTAGCTCTATAACCTAGTACAAATAATTTTACACTAGAGTTGCTCTAGCTCAATAACCTAGTACAAATAATTTTACACTAGAGTTGAACTAGCTCTATAACCTAGTACACATAATTTTACACTAGAGTTCAACTAGCTCTAAGAGAAAGTTCAAGTAATTTTACATTAAAGTTGAACTAGCTCTTTTGGCTAGTTCAAATAATTTTACACTAGAGTTGAACTAGCTCTACAGGCTAGTTCAAATAATTTTACACTAGAGTTGAACTAGCTCAACAAGCTAGTTCAAATAATGTTATACTAGAGTTGAACTAGCTATATAACCTAATCCAAACAATTTTACACTAGAGTTGAACTAGCTCTACAAGCTAGTTCAAATAATTATACACTAGAGTTGAACTAGCTCTACAAGCTAGTTCAAATAATTTTACACTAGTGTTGAACTAGCTCAACAAGCTAGTTTAAATAATTTTACACTAGAATTGGACTAGCTCTATAACCTAGTACAAATAATTTTACACTAGAGTTGAACTAGCTCTACAGGCTAGTTCAAATAATTTTACACTTGAGTTGAACTAGCTCTATAACTTAGTACAAATAATTTTACACTAGAGTTGAACTAGCTCTACAACCTAGTTCAAATAATTTTACAGTAGAACCGATGTAGCTCTACAGGCTAGTTCAAATAGTTTTACACTAGTGTTGAACTATCTCTACAAGCTAGTTTAAATAATTTTGCACTAGAGTTGAACTAGCTCTATAACCTAGTACAAATAATTTTACACTTGAGTTGAACTAGCTCTATAACCTAGTACAAATAATTTTACACTAGAGTTGCTCTAGCTCTATAACCTAGTACAAATAAATTTACACTAGTGTTGAACTAGCTCTACAAGCTAGTTCAAATAATTTTACACTAGAGTTGAACTAGCTCAATAAGATAGTTCAAATAATTTTACACTAGAGTTGAACTAGCTCTATAACCTAGTACAAATAATTTTACACTAGAGTTGAACTAGCTCTACAGGCTAGTTCAAATAATTTTACACTAGAGTTGAACTACCTCTATGACCTAGTACAAATAATCTTACACTAGAGTTGAACTAGCTCTACAACCTAGTTCAAATAATTTTACACTAGAACTGAACTAGCTCTACAAGCTAGTTCAAATAGTTTTATACCAGTGTTGAACTATCTCTCCAAGCTAGTTTAAATAATTTTACACTAGAGTTGAACTAGCTCTATAACCTAGTACAAATAATTTTACACTTGAGTTGAACTAGCTCTATAACCTAGTACAAATAATTTTACACTAGAGTTGCTCTAGCTCAATAACCTAGTACAAATAATTTTACACTAGACTTGAACTAGCTCTATAACCTAGTACACATAATTTTACACTAGAGTTCAACTAGCTCTAAGAGAAAGTTCAAATAATTTTACACTAGAGTTGAACTAGCTCTTTTGGCTAGTTCAAATAATTTTACACTAGAGTTGAACTAGCTCTACAGGCTAGTTCAAATAATTTTACACTAGAGTTGAACTAGCTCAACAAGCTAGTTCAAATAATGTTATACTAGAGTTGAACTAGCTCTATAACCTAATACAAATAATTTTACACTAGAGTTGAACTAGCTCTACAAGCTAGTTCAAATAATTATACACTAGAGTTGAACTAGCTCTACAAGCTAGTTCAAATAATTTTACACTAGTGTTGAACTAGCTCAACAAGCTAGTTTAAATAATTTTACACTAGAGTTGGACTAGCTCTATAACCTAGTACAAATAATTTTACACTAGAGTTGAACTAGCTCTACAGGCTAGTTCAAATAATTTTACACTTGAGTTGAACTAGCTCTATAACTTAGTACAAATAATTTTACACTAGAGTTGAACTAGCTCTACAATCTAGTTCAAATAATTTTACAGTAGAACCGATGTAGCTCTACAGGCTAGTTCAAATAGTTTTACACTAGTGTTGAACTATCTCTACAAGCTAGTTTAAATAATTTTGCACTAGAGTTGAACTAGCTCTATAACCTAGTACAAATAATTTTACACTTGAGTTGAACTAGCTCTATAACCTAGTACAAATAATTTTACACTAGAGTTGCTCTAGCTCTATAACCTAGTACAAATAAATTTACACTAGTGTTGAACTAGCTCTACAAGCTAGTTCAAATAAACTTACAATAGAGTTGAACTAGCTCTACAAGCTAGTTCAAATAACTTTACACTAGAGTGGAACTAGCTCTGGAAGCTAGTTCAAATAGTTTTACACTAGAGTTGAACTAGCTCTTTAAGCTAGTTCAAATACTTTTACACTAGAGTTGAACTAGCTCTACAGGCTAGTTCAAATAATTTTACACTAGAGCTAAACTAGCTCTATAACCTAGTACAAATAATTTTACACTAGAGTTGAACTAGCTCTATAACCTAGTACAAATAATTTTACACTAGAGTTGCTCTAGCTCAATAACCTAGTACAAATAATTTTACACTAGACTTGAACTAGCTCTATAACCTAGTACACATAATTTTACACTAGAGTTCAACTAGCTCTAAGAGAAAGTTCAAATAATTTTACACTAGAGTTGAACTAGCTCTTTTGGCTAGTTCAAATAATTTTACACTAGAGTTGAACTAGCTCTACAGGCTAGTTCAAATAATTTTACACTAGAGTTGAACTAGCTCAACAAGCTAGTTCAAATAATGTTATACTAGAGTTGAACTAGCTCTATAACCTAATACAAATAATTTTACACTAGAGTTGAACTAGCTCTACAAGCTAGTTCAAATAATTATACACTAGAGTTGAACTAGCTCTACAAGCTAGTTCAAATAATTTTACACTAGTGTTGAACTAGCTCAACAAGCTAGTTTAAATAATTTTACACTAGAATTGGACTAGCTCTATAACCTAGTACAAATAATTTTACACTAGAGTTGAACTAGCTCTACAGGCTAGTTCAAATAATTTTACACTTGAGTTGAACTAGCTCTATAACTTAGTACAAATAATTTTACACTAGAGTTGAACTAGCTCTACAATCTAGTTCAAATAATTTTACAGTAGAACCGACGTAGCTCTACAGGCTAGTTCAAATAGTTTTACACTAGTGTTGAACTATCTCTACAAGCTAGTTTAAATAATTTTGCACTAGAGTTGAAGTAGCTCTATAACCTAGTACAAATAATTTTACACTTGAGTTGAACTAGCTCTATAACCTAGTACAAATAATTTTACACTAGAATTGCTCTAGCTCTATAACCTAGTACAAATAAATTTACACTAGTGTTGAACTAGCTCTACAAGCTAGTTCAAATAAACTTACAATAGAGTTGAACTAGCTCTACAAGCTAGTTCAAATAACTTTACACTAGAGTGGAACTAGCTCTGGAAGCTAGTTCAAATAGTTTTACACTAGAGTTGAACTAGCTCTTTAAGCTAGTTCAAATAATTTTACAGTAGAGTTGAACTAGCTCTACAGGCTAGTTCAAATAATTTTACACTAGAGCTGAACTAGCTCTATAACCTAGTACAAATAATTTTACACTAGAGTTGAACTAGCTCTATAACCTAGTACACATTATTTTACACTAGAGTTAAACTAGCTCTACAAGCTAGTTCAAATAATTTTCCACTAGAGTTGAACTAGCTCTATAGGCTAGTTCAAATAATTTTACACTAGAGTTGAACTAGCTCTACAGCCTAGTTCAAATAATTTAACAGTAGAGCTGAACAAGCTCTATAACCTAGTACAAAAAATTTAACACTAGAGTTGAACTAGCTCTACAAGCTAGTTAAAATAATTATACACTAGAGTTGTACTAGCTCTACGTGCTAGTTCTTTACACTAGAGTTGAACTAGCTCAACAAGCTAGTTCAAATAATGTTATAATAGAGTTGAACTAGCTCTATAACCTACTACAAATTATTTTACACCAGAGTTGAACTAGCTCTATAGGCTAGTTCAAATAATTTTACACTATAGTTGAACTAGCTCTATAACCTAGTACAAATAATTTTACACTGGAGTTGAACTATCTCTACAACCTAGTTCAAATAATTTTACACTACAACTGAGCTAGCTCTACCGGCTAGTTCAAATAGTTTTACACTAGTGTTGAACTAGCTCTACAAGCTAGTTTAAATAATTTTACACTAGAGGAGAACTTGCTTTATAACCTAGTACAAATAGTTTTAAATTGGAGTTGAAATAGCTCTATAACCTAGTAGAAATAATGTTACACTAGGGTTGCTCTAGCTCTATAACCTAGTACTAATAATTTTACACTAGTGTTGAAGTAGCTCTACAAGATAGTTCAAATAATTTTACAATAGAGTTCAACTAGCTCTACCTGCTAGTTCAAATAATTTTACACTAGAGTGGAACTAGCTCTAGAGGCTAGTTCAAATAGTTTTACACTAGAGTTGAACTAGCTCTATAACCTAGTATAAATACACTAGAGTTGAACTAGCTCTAAAACCTAGTACAAATAATTTTACACTACAGTTGAACTAGTTCTATAACCTAGTACACATTATTTTACACTAGAGTAGAACTAGCTCTACAAGCTAGTTCAAATAATTTTCTACTAGAGTTGAACTAGCTCTATAGGCTAGTTCAAATAATTTTACACTAGAGTTGAACTAGCTCTACAGGCTAGTTCAAATAATTTTACACTAGAGTTGAACTAGCTCTATAACCTAGTACAAACAATTTTACACTAGATTTGAACTAGCTCTACAAGCTATTTCAAATAATTATACACTAGAGTTGAACTACTCTAAAGGCTAGTTCAAATAATTTTACACTAGAGTTGAACTAGCTCAACAAACTAGTTCAAATAAATTTACACCAGAGATGAACTAGCTCTATAACCTAGTATAAGTAATTTTACACCAGAGTTGATGTAACTCTAGAGGCTAGTTCAAATAATTATACACTAGAGTTGTACTAGCTTTACAGGCTAGTTCAAATAATTTTCCTATAGAGTTGAACTAGCTCAACAAGCTAGTTCAAATAATTTTACACTAGAGTTGAACTAGTTCTATAACCTAGTGCAAATAATTTTACACTAGAGTTGAACTAGCTCTATAGGCTAGTTCAAATAATTTTACACTAGAGTTGAACTAGCTCTATAACCTAGCACAAATAATTTTACACTAGAGTTGAACTAACTCTACAACCTAATTCAAATAATTTTACACTAAAACTGAACTAGCTCTATAGACTAGTTCAACTAGTTTTACACTAGTGTTGAACTAGCTCTACAAGCTAGTTTAAATAATTTTACACTAAAGTTGAACTAGCTCTATAACCTAGTAAAAATAATTTTACATTGGAGTTGAACTAGCTCTATAACCTAGTACAAATAATTTTACACTAGGGTTTCTCTAGCTCTATAACCTAGTACAAATAATTTTACACTAGTGTTGAACTAGCTCTACAAGATATTTCAAATAATTTTCCAATAGAGTTGAACTAGCTCTACCTGCTAGTTCAAATAATTTTACACTTGAGTGGAACTAGCTCTAGAGGCAAGTTCAAATATTTTACACTAGAGTTGAACTAGCTCTATAACATAGTACAAATACACTAGAGTTGAACTATCTCTAAAACCTAGTACAAATAATTTTACACTACAGTTGAACTAGGTCTATAACCTAGTACACATTATTTTACACTAGAGTAGAACTAGCTCTACAAGCTAGTTCAAATAATTTTCCACTAGAGTTGAACTAGCTCTATAGGCTAATTCAAATAATTTTACACTATAGTTGAACTAGCTCTACAGGCTAGTTCAAATAATTTTACACAAGAGTTGCACTAGCTCTATAACCTAGTACAAATAATTTTACACTAGATTTGAACTAGCTCTACAAGCTAGTTCAAATAATTATACACTAGAGTTGAACTAGCTCTATAGGCTAGTTCAAATAATTTTACACTAGAGTTGAACTAGCTCTATAGGCTAGTTCAAATAATTTTACACTAGAGTTGAACTAGCTCTACAGGCTAGTTCAAATAATTTTACACTAGAGTTGAACTAGCTCTATATCCTAGTACAAACAATTTTACACTAGATTTGAACTAGCTCTACAAGCTATTTCAAATAATTATACACTAGAGTTGAACTACTCTAAAGGCTAGTTCAAATAATTTTACACTAGAGTTGAACTAGCTCAACAAGCTAGTTCAAATAAATTTACACCAGAGTTGAACTAGCTCTATAACCTAGTATAAGTAATTTTACACCAGAGTTGAAGTAACTCTACAGGCTAGTTCAAATAATTATACACTAGAGTTGTACTAGCTTTACAGGCTAGTTCAAATAATTTTACTATAGATTTGAACTAGCTCAACAAGCTAGTTCAAATAATTTTACACTAGAGTTGAACTAGCTCTATAAGCTAGTTCCAATAATTTTACAGTAGAGTTGAACTAGCTCTACAAGCTAATTCAAATAATTATACACTAGAGTTGAACTAGCTCTAGAAGCTAGTTCAAATAATTTTACACTAGAGTTGAACTATCTCAACAAGCTAATTCAAATAATTTTACACTAGAGTTAAACTAGCTCTATAACCTAGTACAAATAATTTTACACTAGAGTTGAACCAGCTCTACAGGCTATTTCAAATAATTTTACACTAGATTTGAACTTGCTCTATAACCTAGTACAAATAATTTTACGCTCGAGTTGAACTAGCTCTACAACCTAGTTCAAATAATTTTACACTAGAACTGAACTAGCGCTACATGCTAGTTCAAATAGTTTTACACTAGTGTTGAACTATCTCTACAAGCTAGTTTAAATAATTTTACACTAGAGTTGAACTAGCTCTATAACCTAGTACAAATAATTTTACACTTGAGTTGAACTAGCTATATAACCTAGTACAAATAATTTTACACTAGAGTTGCTCTAGCTCAATAACCTAGTACTAATAATTTTACACTAGAGTTGAACTAGCTCTATAACCTAGTACACATAATTTTACACTAGAGTTTAATTAGATCTAAGATAAAGTTCAAATAATTTTACACTAGAGTTGAACTACCTCTTTAAGCTAGTTCAAATAATTTTACACTAGAGTTGAACTAGCTCTACAGGCTAGTTCAAATAATTTTACACTAGAGTTGAACTAGCTCTATAACCTAATACAAATAATTTTACACTAGAGTTGAACTAGCTCTACAAGATAGTTCAAATAATTATACACTAGAGTTGAACTAGCTCTACAAGCTAGTTCAAATAATTTTACACTAGTGTTCAACTAGCTCAACAACTTAGTTCAATTAATTTTACACTAGAGTTGAACTAGCTCTATAGCCTAGTACAAATAATTTTATACTAGAGTTGAACTAGCTCTACAACCTAGTTCAAATAATTTTACAGTAGAACTGATATAGCTCTACATGCTAGTTCAAATAATTTTACACAAGTGTTGAACTATCTCTACAAGCAAGTTGAAATAATTTTACACTAGAGTTGAACTAGCTCTATAAACTAGTACAAATAATTTTACACTTGAGTTGAACTAGCTCTATAACCTAGTACAAATAATTTTACACTAGAGTTGCTCTAGCTCTATAACCTAGTACAAATAATTTTACACTAGTGTTGAAATACCTCTACAAGCTAGTTCAAATTAATTTACAATAGAGTTGAACTAGCTCTACAACCTAGTACAAATAATTTTACACTAGAGTTGAACTAGTTCTATAACCTAGTACAGATTATTTTACACTAGAGTGGAACTAGCTTTACAAGCTAGTTCAAATAATTTTCAACTAGAGTTGAACTAGCTCTATAGGCTAGTTCAAATAATTTTACACTAGAGTTGAACTAGCTCTACAAGCTAGTTCAAATAATTTTACACTAGTGTGGAACTAGCTCTAGAAGCTAGTTCAAATAGTTTTACACTAGAGTTGAACTAGCTCTATAACCTAGTACAAATACACTAGAGTTGAACTAGCTCTATAACCTAGTACAAATAATTTTACACTAGAGTTGAACTAGTTCTATAACCTAGTACACATTATTTTACACTAGAGTTGAACTATCTCTACAGGCTAGTTCAAATAATTTAACAGTAGAGTTGAACTAGCTCTATAACCTAGTACAAATAATTTTACACTAGAGTTGAACTAGCTCTACAAGCTAGTTCAAATAATTATACACAAGAGTTGTACTAGCTCTACATGCTAGTTCAAATAATTTTACACTAGAGTTGAACTAGCTCAACAAGCTAGTTCAAATAATGTTATACTAGAGTTGAACTAGCTCTATAACCTAGTACAAATACACTAGAGTTCAACTAGCACTATAACCTAGTACAAATAATTTTACACTAGAGTTGAACTAGCTCTATAACCTAATACACATAATTTTAAACTAGAGTTCGGCTAGCTCTAAGAGAAAGTTCAAATAATTTTACACTAGAGTTGAACTAGCTCTATAACCTAGTACAAATAATTTTACACTAGAGTTGAACTAGCTCTACAAGCTAGTTCAAATAATTATACACTAGAGTTGAACTAGCTCTACAAGCTAGTTCAAATAATTTTACACTAGAGTTGAACTAGCTCAACAAGATAGTTCAAATAATATTACACTAGAGTTGAACTAGCTCTATAACCTAGTACAAATAATTTTACACTAGAGTTGAACTAGCTCTACAGGCTAGTTCAAATAATTTTACACTAGAGTTGAACTAGCTCTATAACCTAGTACAAATAATCTTACACTAGAGTTGAACTAGCTCTACAACCTAGTTCAAATAATTTTACACTAGAACTGAACTAGCTCTACAGGCTAGCTCAAATAGTTTTACACCAGTGTTGAAGTATCTCTCCAAGCTAGTTTAAATAATTTTACACTAGAGTTGAACTAGCTCTATAACCTAGTACAAATAATTTTACAATTGAGTTGAACTAGCTCTATAACCTAGTACAAATAATTTTACACTAAAGTTGCTCTAGCTCAATAACCTAGTACAAATAATTTTACACTAGAGTTGAACTAGCTCTATAACCTAGTACACATAATTTTACACTAGAGTTCAACTAGCTCTAAGAGAAAGTTCAAATAATTTTACACTAGAGTTGAACTAGCTCTTTTGGCTAGTTCAAATAATTTTACACTAGAGTTGAACTAGCTCTACAGGCTAGTTCAAATAATTTTACACTAGAGTTGAACTAGCTCAACAAGCTAGTTCAAATAATGTTATACTAGAGTTGAACTAGATCTATAACCTAATACAAATAATTTTACACTAGAGTTGAACTAGCTCTACAAGCTAGTTCAAATAATTATACACTAGAGTTGAACTAGCTCTACAAGCTAGTTCAAACAATTTTACACTAGTTTTGAACTAGCTCAACAAGCTAGTTTAATTAATTTTGCACTAGAATTGAACTAGCTCTATAACCTAGTACAAATTTTTTTACACTAGAGTTGAACTAGCTCTACAGGCTAGTTCAAATAATTTTACACTTGAGCTGAACTAGCTCTATAACTTAGTACAAATAATTTTACACTAGAGTTGAACTAGCTCTACAACCTAGTTTAAATAATTTTAAAGTAGAACCGATGTAGCTCTACAGGCTAGTTCAAATAGTTTTACACTAGTGTTGAACTATCTCTACAAGCTAGTTTAAATAATTTTGCACTAGAGTTGAACTAGCTCTATAACCTAGTACAAATAATTTTACACTTGAGTTGAACTAGCTCTATAACCTACTACAAATAATTTTACACTACAGTTGCTCTAGCTCTATAACCTAGTACAAATAAATTTACACTAGTGTTGAACTAGCTCTACAAGCTAGTTCAAATAAACTTACAATAGAGTTGAACTAGCTCTACAAGCTAGTTCAAATAATTTTACACTAGAGTGGAACTAGCTCTGGAAGCTAGTTCAAATAGTTTTACACTAGAGTTGAACTAGCTCTTTAAGCTAGTTCAAATAATTTTACACTAGAGTTGAACTAGCTCTACAGGCTAGTTCAAATAATTTTACACTAGAGTTGAACTAGCTCTATAACCTAGTACAAATAATTTTACACTAGAGTTGAACTAGCTCTATAACCTAGTACACATTATTTTACACTAGAGTTGAACTAGCTCTACAAGCTAGTTCAAATAATTTTCCACTACAGTTGAACTAGCTCTATAGGCTAGTTTAAATAATTTTACACTAGAGTTGAACTAGCTCTACAGCCTAGTTCAAATAATTTAACAGTAGAGTTGAACTAGTTCTATAACCTAGTACAAATAATTTTACACTAGAGTTGAACTAGCTCTACAAGCTAGTTCAAATAATTATACACTAGAGTTGTACTAGCTCTACATGCTAGTTCAAATAATTTTACACTAGAGTTGAACTAGCTCAACAGCTAGTTCAAATAATGTTATACTAGAGTTGAACTAGCTCTATAACCTACTACAAATTATTTTACACCAAAGTTGAACTAGCTCTATAGGCTAGTTCAAATAATTTTACACTAGAGTTGAACTAGCTCTATAACCTAGTACAAATAATTTTACACTGGAGTTGAACTATCTCTACAACCTAGTTCAAATAATTTTGCACTAGAACTGAGCTAGCTCTACTAGCTAGTTCAAATAGTTTTACACTAGTGTTGAACTAGCTCTGCAAGCTAGTTTAAATAATTTTACACTAGAGGAGAACTTGCTTTATAACCTAGTACAAATAGTTTTACATTGGAGTTGAAATAGCTCTATAACCTAGTAGAAATAATGTTACACTAGGGTTAATCTAGCTCTATAACCTAGTACTGATAATTTTACACTAGAGTTGAACTAGCTCAACAAGCTAGTTCAAATAAATTTACACCAGAGATGAACTAGCTCTATAACCTAGTATAAGTAATTTTACACCAGAGTTGAAGTAACTCTACAGGCTAGTTCAAATAATTATACACTAGAGTTGTACTAGCTTTACAGGCTAGTTCAAATAATTTTACTATAGAGTTGAACTAGCTCAACAAGCTAGTTCAAATAATTTTACACTAGAGTTGAACTAGTTCTATAACCTAGTGCAAATAATTTTACACTAGAGTTGAACTAGCTCTATAGGCTAGTTCAAGTAATTTTACACTAGAGTTGAACTAGCTCTATAACCTAGCACAAATAATTTTACACTAGAGTTGAACTAGCTCGACAACCTAATTCAAATAATTTTACACTAAAACTGGACTAGCTCTATAGACTAGTTCAACTAGTTTTACACTAGTGTTGAACTAGCTCTACAAGCTAGTATAAATAATTTTACACTAGAGTTGAACTAGCTCTATAACCTAGTAAAAATAATTTTACATTGGAGTTGAACTAGCTCTATAACCTAGTAAAAATAATTTTACACTAGGGTTGCTCTAGCTCTATAACCTAGTACAAATAATTTTACACTACTGTTGAACTAGCTCTACAAGATATTTCAAATAATTTTCCAATAGAGTTGAACTAGCTCTACCTGCTAGTTCAAATAATTTTACACTTGAGTGGAACTAGCTCTAGAGGCAAGTTCAAATATTTTACACTAGAGTTGAACTAGCTCTATAACATAGTACAAATACACTAGAGTTGAACTATCTCTAAAACCTAGTACAAATAATTTTACACTACAGTTGAACTAGGTTTATAACCTAGTACACATTATTCTACACTAGAGTAGAACTAGCTCTACAAGCTAGTTCAAATAATTTTCCACTAGAGTTGAACTAGCTCTATAGGCTAGTTCAAATAATTTTACACTATAGTTGAACTAGCTCTACAGCTAGTTCAAATAATTTTACACTAGAGTTGCACTAGCTCTATAACCTAGTACAAATAATTTTACACTAGATTTGAACTAGCTCTACAAGCTAGTTCAAATAATTATACACTAGAGTTGAACTAGATCTACAGGCTAGTTCAAATAATTTTACACTAGAGTTGAACTAGCTCTATAGGCTAGTTCAAATAATTTTACACTAGAGTTGAACTAGCTCTACAGGCTAGTTCAAATAATTTTACACTAGAGTTGAACTAGCTCTATAACCTAGTACAAACACTTTTACACTAGATTTGAACTAGCTCTACAAGCTATTTCAAATAATTGTACACTAGAGTTGAACTACTCTAAAGGCTAGTTCAAATAATTTTACACTAGAGTTGAACTAGCTCAACAAGCTAGTTCAAATAAATTTACACCAGAGTTGAACTAGCTCTATAACCTAGTATAAGTAATTTTACACCAGAGTTGAAGTAACTCTACAGGCTAGTTCAAATAATTATACACTAGAGTTATACTAGCTTTCCAGGCTAGTTCAAATAATTTTACTATAGAGTTGAACTAGCTCAACAAGCTAGTTAAAATAATTTTACACTAGAGTTGAACTAGCTCTATAACCTATTACAAATAATTTTACACTAGATTTGAACTAGCTCTATAACCTAGTACAAATAATTTTCCACTAGAGTTGAACTAGCTCTATAAACTAGTACAAATAATTTTACACTAGTCTTGAACTAGCTCTACAAGCTAGTTCAAATAATTTTACAATAGAGTTGAATTAGCTCTATAACCTAGTACAAATACACTAGAGTTGAACTAGCTCTATAACCTAGTACAAATAATTTTACACTAGAGTTGAACTAGCTCTACAAGAAAGTTCAAATAATTTTACACTAGAGTTGAACTAGATCTTTAGGCTAGTTCAAATAATTTTACACTAGAGTTGAACTAGCTCTATAGGCTAGTTCAAATAATTTTACACTAGAGTTGAAATAGCTCTATAACCTAGTACAAATAATTTTACACTAGTGTTGAACTAGCTCTACAAGCTAGTTCAAATAATTTACAATAGAGTAGAACTAGCTCTACCAGCTAGTTCAAATAATTTTACACTACAGTGGAACTAGATCTAGAGGCTAGTTCAAACAGTTTTACACTACAGTTGAACTTGCTGTATAACCTAGTACACATTATTTTACACTAGAGTAGAACTAGCTCTACAAGCTAGTTCAAATAATTCTCCACTAGAGTTGAACTAGCTCTATAGGCTAGTTCAAATAATTTTACACTAGAGTTGAACTAGCTCTACAGGCTAGTTCAAATAATTTTACACTAGAGTTGAACTAGCTCTATGACCTGCACAAATAATTATACACTAGATTTGAATTATCCCTACAAGCTAGCTCAAATAATTATACACTAGAGTTGAACTAGCTCTAAAGGGTAGTTCAAATAATTTTACTCTATAGTTGAACTAGCTCAACAAGCTAGTTCAAATAATTTTACACTGGAGTTGAACTAGCTCTATAACCTAGTACAAATAATTTTACACTAGAGTTGAAGTAGCTCTACAGGCTAGTTTAAATAATTTTACACTAGAGTTGAACTAGCTCTATAAACTGGTACAAATAATTTTGCACTAGAGTTGGACTAGCTCTACAAGGTAGGTCAAATAATTTTACACTAGAGTTGAACTAGCTCTATAACCTAGCACAAATAATTTTCCACTAGAGTTGAACTAGCTCTATAACCTAGTACAAATAATTTTACACTAGTGTTGAACTAGCTCTACAAGAAAGTTCAAATAATTTTGCAATAGAGTTGAATTAGCTCTATAACCTAGTAAAATACACTAGAGTTGAACTAGCTCTATAACCTAGTACAAATAATTTTACACTAGAGTTGAACTAGCTCTACAAGCTAGTTAAAATAATTTTACACTAGAGTTGAACTAGCTCTTTAGGCTAGTTCAAATAATTTTACACTAGAGTTGAACTAGCTCTACAGGCTAGTTCAAATAATTTTACACTAGAGTGTAACTAGCTTTATAACCTAGTACAAATAATTTTATACTACAGTTGACCTAGCTCTATAACCTAGTACACATAATTTTACACTAGAGTTGAACTAACTCTACAAGAAAGTTCAAATAATTTTACACTAGAGTTGAACTAGCTCTTTAGGCTGGTTCAAATAATTTTACACTAGAGTTGAACTAGCTCTACAGGATAGTTCAAATAATTTTTGTAACATCCCAAAATTTCAATTTGGAATGTTATGCATTAGATCATCATTGCATATCATATTTTATTGCATTTTGGTTTATCCTAGAAATTCTAAGCAACTCAAGGACCCACGGAGAGAGTTGGGGATTTCGTTCTTTTCATATTTGAGCTTTTCTCGAATAATGAAAAGAGGATCACTTGATTTTAATTTTATTTCTCTGAAATATTTATTTTACAAAAAATTAAAAGAGAGAGGATAAAATGACTTCCTCAAAATAAAGAAATACCAGAGATTTAATGTTAAAATCAAATAAGTTCTTTATTCGGAGATTCATTGTTATTTTATTTGAATTAGGAAAAATATGTGTTTTTCAAAATTGCATTTTAGGCCCAAATAAATGTTCACCTTGTCCGGCTTATTTTTAGAGGATGGGAAAAATTTATTTCGGGATTTTTGGTGTCTGTTTAGCATTTCTTTTCTTTCTTTTTCTGCACATCCGAATTGTTTAAAAAAATGTGAACCAACCTAACCGGGCCTTGTCCGTCTAGGACTATCGGCCTGGCCGACCTTATAAGCTGGGGGAGCCACCCTCAGCCCACACCGCACCCCCGCCCGAACCCTTGCTGCCCGAGCCGCCGCCGCCGCCCGCGT
>NC_057800.1:537281798-537289735 GCF_018294505.1 Triticum aestivum
CCGGAGCCCCGCCGCCACCTCGCCGCCCCGCCCGCCGGAGCCGCACGCCGCCCCGCCGCCGCCTCCGTTCCGCTGCTGCCGGTAACCGCCGTCGCCGCTGTCGGTTTTCTATGGAAAAACCGATCGGTTTTTTAGGACCCGCGGTTTTTTTGTAGATTGATTTTTTCGGGTTTAGTTATTTAGCGGACGTTCGTCCCTACGTTCGTTTTTACGAATGGTTTTCACCGTTTAGCCGCAGATAGCGAAAGCTCATTTGTTAGCCTGTTTGTAAACTTTCTTTAATCGGAGTTTATTCGCGATTATTTCTGATCGCGATTTCTGATCCGATTTTCGTTCTAGTTTATCTTTTCGCTCGTTTGTCGGAATCCGGCGATTCAAGCGCCTAGATCTTCGTCTCGAGACCCTCTTTTCATTTAACCAACTTGAACAAGCTTTTGCTACTATAAAATTTGACCTAGGTCCAGATTAGTAAATGGATCTTGTTTCTTTCGCCATTTGAGTTTCGTTGCTCTGTTCGATTTGATTCTTTTTGCAAACCGGAGTTCTTAAGTTGAACTTTCTGGTTAGATCTTCTTATTTGAGTTTTACCCGTGCTTCTTTGTTTGATTGCTTATGTATTCTATTGTTTGTTTGCGATAGAATTCCCGGAGTGCGAAGCGTGTTATTTGGAGTCTCTAGGTTACGCGGATCGTCAGCAAGGCAAGTAACACTTTGATCATACCCCTTTATCACCAAGTTTTTTATGCATTAGTTCCAATTCCCAAACATTGCATGGTTAGGATGTCATTAACATGTGGGTTGGGAAGTAGTTGATGAGGTAGAACCTATTGCCCTGTTACATTCAAACCCTTGGGAGTTACTTCTACGTGTTGCTTATATTGCTATGCTATGATTGTAGACGTGGTTTGGGTGAGTGAAATCCATGACTGATGTGAGATTGTTAATTAATGGTTCAACTTAAGGTGGCAACTTAAATACACATTTGGGTGGATTGAGGCACCTGGAGTACCCAGTGTGCCTGTACTTTTGGAAATCTCGGAGTACCCATGTGATCTTCCTATGGACCGCCACCCAGGCTCAAAGGGAACTGAGATGCTTCATGCTAGAAACTTACATGTGCAGCCACAAGCTATTATGGGCTCTAGCATAGTTAAGTAAGTTACGTGAAGCTCTTGAAGAGGTGTATCAGCAGGTAGTGGGTTGTAGGTTTGGTATGGTCTGCCCGGAGTAGAGAGTTAATGTTTCTAAACGACTGTGTATCGGTCATCCGTTTCTCAAACACCATGTAGTGCGAGAAATTCAACAGAGGCGGTCGAGACTTGTGGGAAAAAGTGCACAAAGCTCTGCAGAGTGTACAAACTAATCATGGTTAGCCGTGTCCCCGGTTATGGACATCTTGAGTATCTAGTACTTGGAGTATCTTAAGTATCTCATCACTCTAAAGTAATATTGTTGGGTTGATAATACCTTAATTGGGATTGAGTTGGAGGAACCTTCTCAATGATGTTTCAACTACCATGATATTTAAATTAAAATCTATTCCTTTGTTGTAGGGAAAAATTGGCTTTACGCAACACTATAACCATAGAGCTTTCCACCAGCCAAATATGCATTTAGTGATAGCATTATTCTGTTCTTGCTCTACTGTGTTACTTTGCCAACATATTCCATGTGCTGACCCGTTTTCGGGCTGCAACATATTACGTTGCAGACTTTTCAGACGAGGAGTAAGGTTTGTTAGGTTGTTGACGTGCAGCTCAGCTATGCCGTTGGAGTTGATGGACTCACTTTATCTTCCAAGCCTTTCGCTGTTGTCATATTAGATGGCCTTAAACCATATTTATTGTAATAAGTTCTCTATGGAGACATTCGATGTAATAAGTGTGTGATTGCTACTCTGCTATAAATCCTCGAGTACTGTGTGTGTCAGCATTACCGATCCAGGGATGACACTGAAGCACAGAGATTTGACCGTTTGAGGTCGGGTCGCTACAAGATGGTATCAGAGCACACGTTGAGTGTAGGACACGACCACTAAGCTAAAACCATAGATCACTTTTGTCATCTCATTTCTGACTCCTCTCCATTTCCCACTCTTTAGGATGGCAGATGTTAGAAACAAGTTTGCACAACCGTATGAAGAAGCACCTTTTGGACGACACCTGAAGGAAGTCACTAGGTACCTGAACATAGGAATACCAAGCTTCACCGGGACTTACAACGCCACTTTACCAGAAGAGGAGCGATGGATGATTCAAGTTCAAGTTCCAGGAAGAACCTTCACGCCAGTCACTAAACCCATAGAGTTTTCCTTTGATGCGCCAACCTGGAGTCTAGGAAAGAATATGGCCGCTCACATCACCATGGGACGCATTGGAGAAGTTTACCACAAGGATCTTAAGGATAATATCTATCAAATTTGTGGGCACCGAGACGAGCAATGGGAGATGATCAACACCAGGAAGGATAGATCAATTGCATCTTTCATCCAGGAACTAAACCAGCACATTCGACGCCAGGAGAATCAGATGTGCGCAGGCATGATAGATCTGAAGAACGCAATGACTAGGATCACGGAACTGGAGGAAGAACTCAAGGCTACACATGAAGATTATGAGGAGGAAATCATCATACTAGTGGAAAAGAATGACCATCTGGAAAGGAAGGTATGAGTATTCCTGGGAGACCCCGCACCATGAGGAGAAGACAAAGAACCCAAGGAGATTCGCCCGGAGGACTACATCATCATTGACGACACCGACTCTGACCTTAGCAATGATGACTTTGAAGACGAAGCTGGAGCAGATATCATGGAGTCTTCAACTGAGGAATATTTTCAGTAGACCACCACATCAGTAGTAGTACTCCATGTAAATAGAGTAGTCCGAGCACTTTTACGATAGTTCTAGACCGATTGTAGGCCTTGCCTGATTGATTGAGTGAAATGATTGTGTTTGTCTCCTGTGCATATGGGTAGTGCTTTCTCATTAGACCTCATTCTATTCTAATCTCTCCCCTCTAAACCCATCAGATGCCTCCGAGACGTGACCCCGGATTTGCTTTCCCACCGGAGCTCACTCAGTTGATCCAGCAACAGAATACCGTGATGCAGTTGTTAGTTTAGAACCAAGGCAACAACAACAACAACAACAATCCACCACCACCACCACCAGTTGACATCTTAGCCTGTTTTCTGAGGTTGCAGCCGCCGGTGTTTTCCAGTAGCACCGAGCCTATAGTAGCAGATGATTGGCTCCGCAGGATTGGATGGGAGTTAACCACTGGAGGATGTACAGATGCTGAGAAGGTGCGTTTTGCCGCACATTAGTTGGATGGACCAGCAGCCTCATGGTTGGAGAATTACACTGTCACCTTCCCTATAGCCACGGTGACATGGGACCAATTTCAGCAAGCCTTCCGTACATCCCATGCCTCAACTGGAGCCATGAATTTGAAGAAGTGTGAGTTTTGCAACTTACGCCAGGGGAACCGTACTGTGGCTTAGTACGCGGATGAGTTTAGCAAGTTATCTCGCTATGCCCCTGATGATGTGGCCATAGATGCCGCAAAGCAGGAGAAGTTTATGTAATGGCTGAATGATGAGATGAGCATGCAGTTGATGGTGGAAACATTCACCAACTACCAGGAGTTGGTATATAAGGCTCTTCTGATTGAAGGGAAGCAGCAGTAGATTGAGAGCCGTAAGAGGAAGTATGGACAAGGGAGGTATAACTCAGGAGCTCAGCAGAAGCCTCGCCTAACCCTGAACTCATGAGGACTTGTTCATAACCATGGAGGCCACACCCATAATGGAGGAAGTAACCATAATCATACTGTCCCAAGGAATGGGAATGGGAATGGAACAAGCAACAATCAAAACCGCCCCAATCCAGCCACACCCACCAAGAGAGACCTAAGCCACGTTACTTGTTTCAAGTGCGGGAAGACTGGACACTATGCCATGGAGTGACCTGAAGGGAAGAATGGAAACGTAAATGGGAGCGCTGGGAAGAAGCCCAATCCATTCAACAAAGGACAAGTGAACCACGTTAACGTGGAGGAGGTTGAGGAGCAGCCAGACGCGGTTATAGGTAAGTTTTTGGTTAAGTCATTTACCACTCTTGTTCTTTTTTATACTCGTGCATCGCATTCATACATATCAAGGGAATTCGTGGATAAGTTTAAACTACCGACCCAAACCCTTAGGACCCCTTTGTTAGTAAGAACACCTGGAGCAGAGTATATGGCTAGTCGATGATGCGACCAGATACCCTTAACCATTGGTAGCCATGTTTTTCCGTCCAACCTAATTATCTTGGAGTCACAAGGATTGGATGTGATATTAGGAATGGACTGGATGTCAAAGTACGGAGGAAGCATTGACTATGTTAGTAATTCAATTTGTCTCATCATCCCGGAGGGAAAAAGGATCAAGTATATATCTAGGCATGCGCCAGGAAGTAGCCAAGTAAATACCCTCACGGGAGTTGTTCAGGAGGAAGTGCCTGTAGTAAAGGATTACCCAGATGTTTTCCAAGAGGAGTTACCAGCCATGCCACCGGATCGAGATATCGAGTTTTTGATTGAGCTATTGCCAGACACAGGGCCAATATCCAAGAGACCCTATCAGATGCCTGCGAATGATCTGGAGGAGATTAAGAAACAGATCAAGGAGTTATTGGAAAAAGGTTACATTCGACGGAGTTCATCACCATGGGGAGCCCAGTGCTTTTGGTTGAGAAGAAGGATAAACCCCTAAAGATGGTTTTTGATTATCGGACATTGAATGAAGTGATGATTAAGAACAAGTACCCATTGCCGATGATCAACGATCTGTTTGACCAACTGCAAGGAGCTAAGGTGTTTTCGAAGATCGATCTGCGATCAGGATATCATCAGTTGAAGATACGAGAGAAAGATATACCAAAGACAGCATTCACCACACGATACGGATTATATGAACATACGATCATGTCGTTTGGACTGACTAATGCCCCTGCCTATTTCATGAGCATGATGAATAAGGTGTTCATGGAATATTTGGATAAGTTTGTTGTGGTGTTCATTGATGATATAATGGTATATTCGAAGAATGAAGAGGAGCACAAGAAACTCAGGGAACATCAGTTGTATACCAAGTTCAGCAAATGAGAGTTTTGGTTGAAGGAAGTCGGATTCCTTGGAGATGTTATATCAGGAGAAGGTATAGCAGTAGACCCCACCAAGGTTCAGTCAATCACTAAATGGTTGGCACCCACTTTAGTTAACGAGATCCGAAGTTTCCTTGGACTCGGAGGATACTATCGGAGATACATTGAGAATTTTTCCAAGATCGCGAAGCCAATGACAGAATTGTTGAAGAAGGATACCAAGTTTAAATGGATGGAAGATTGCCAGGCAAGTTTCCAGGAGCTGAAGAAACGTTTGACTACAGCCCCAGTGCTGACACCACCAGATATATGTAAGGATTTCCAAGTGTATTGCGACGCCTGTCGCTTAGGACTTGGAAGTGTGCTTATGTAGGACAGAAGAGTTGTTTCATATGCCTCGCGACAACTGAAATCGCAGAAGTTGAATTATGCCATGCATGATTTGGAGTGAGCAGCCATAGTGGATGCGTTGAAGACTTGGAGGCATTACCTTATTGGAAACCATTGTGATGTGTACACGGATCATAAGAGTTTGAAGTACATATTCACCCAGAAGGAACTGAACCTTAGGCAGAGAAGATGGTTGGAGCTTATAAAGGATTCTTACATGAAGCTGTACTATCATCCCGGAAAGGCCAATGTCATAGCAGACGCTTTAAGCCGGAAGAGTTATGCTAATACCCTAAAAAGCATGGGATTGCCGAAGGATTTAGCAGAGGATCTCCGGGAAATTCGTTTGGAGATTGTTCCTAGAGGTTTTGTTGCAACAATGGAGGTTCACTCTACATTGTCAGGAAAGATTCAAGAAGCTCAGAAGGATGACAAAGAGATTGCCGAGATAAAAGAGAAAATGAGCGAAGGAAAGGCCAAAGGTTTTCGTGAGGATGAGCACGACACCTTATGGTTTGAGGACCGTGTTTATGTGCCCAATAACACAGATATCAGGAAGTTAATACTTTAGGAGGCTCATGACTCACCATACTCGATACACCCCAGAAACACCAAGATGTATTTGGATTTGAAGGAATGTTTCTGGTGGACAGAGATGAAGAAGGATATCGTCGAGTATGTAGCTGTATGTGATGTGTGTTAGAGAGTGAAGGCAGAGCATCAAAAGCCAGCATGATTGCTACAGCCTATGCCGATACTCGAATGGAAGTGGGATAAACTTGGCTTGGATTTTATCATTGGATTGCCCAGGACCAAATCAGGTTATGATTCTATATGGGTATTAGTTGACCGCTTGACCAAAGTGGCACACTTTATCCAAGTGAAAACAACTTATACTAGTGCAAAGTTGGCTAAGATAAATATGACCAGGATCGTATGTCTGCATGGAGTTCCAAGGACCATCATATCTGATAGAGGGACACAGTTTACCTGAAAGTTTTGGCATCAGTTACACCAGACCTTGGGAACGAGATTGGAGTTTAATACAACATTTCACCCGCAGACGGATGGACAGACTGAGAGAGTCAACCAGATTCTGGAGGACATGTTGAGATACTGTGCGCTAGATTATGGATCTAGTTGGGATGACAAACTACCTTACGCAGAGTTCTCATACAACAATAGTTACCAAGCCAGTTTGAAGATGGCACCATTCGAAGCCCTGTATGGACGAAGGTGAAGAACACCGTTAATGTGGGATGAAGTTGGAGACCGACAGTTGTTTGGACCAGACTTGATCAAAGAGTCTGAGGAGAAAGTCAAACTGATTCGAGATAGACTGAAGATAGCTCAGTCCAGACAGAAGAGTTATGCAGATTCGAAACGCAAGGAGGTAACCTATGAAATTGGAGATAGAGCATATCTGCGAGTATCACCTTTGCAAGGAGTGAAACGTTTTGGAGTTAAGGGAAAGTTAGCCCCGAGATTTGTAGGACCGTATCGTGTTTTGGAACGGATGGGAGAAGTTGCCTACAAGTTGGAGTTACCTGAAGGACTGTCAGGAGTTCACAATGTGTTTCACGTTTCCCAGTTGATGAAGTGCCATGCTGAGATGGCCGATATACCGCTAAGAGACACCGTACCCTTGGAGGCGATTCCGTTGGACAATGACTTGACTTATGAGGAGAAGCCAATCAAGATTTTGTAGTTTTCCAGTCGAGTCACCCACAACAAGGTTATTAAGTTTTGCAAGGTTCAATGGAGCCACCATACCGAGGATGAAGCCACATGGGAACGAGAGGATGACCTTCGCAAAGACCACCCACACCTATTTTCTAGCCAACCCGAATCTCGAGGTCGAGATTCATCTTAAGGGGGGTAGGTTTGTAACATCCCAAATTTTCAATTTGGAATGTTATGCATTAGATCATCATTGCGTATCATATTTTATTGCATTTTGGTTGATCCTAGAAATTCTAAGCAACTCAAGGACCCACGGAGAGAGTTGGGGATTTCGTTATTTTCATATTTGAGCTTTTCTCGAATTATGAAAAGAGGATCGCTTGATTTTAATTTTATTCTCTGAAATATTTATTTTATAAAAAAATAAAAGAGAGAGGATAAAATGACTTCCTCAAAATAAAGAAATACCAGAGATTTAATATTAAAATCAAATAGGTTCTTTATTTGGAGTTTCATTGTTATTTTATTTGAATTAGGAAAAAATATGCGTTTTTCAAAATTTCGTTCTAGGCACAAATAAATGTTCACCTTGTCCGGCTTATTTTTAGAGGACGGGGAAATTTATTTTAGAATTTTTGGATTCAGTTTAGTATTTCTTTTCTTTCTTTTTCTGCACGTCCAAATTGTTTTAAAAAAAAAATGAGAACCGACCTA
>NC_057800.1:537290078-537293232 GCF_018294505.1 Triticum aestivum
CCCGCCGCCACCTCGCTGCCCCGCCCGCCGGAGCCGCACGCCGCCTCGCTTCCCCACCGCCAGAGCCGCACGCCGCCGCTGCCGTTCCGCCGCTGCCGGTAACCGTAGCCGTCGCCATCGGTTTTGTTCGAAAAACCGACCGGTTTTTATAGGACCCGCGGATTTTTTTAGTAGATTGTTTTTTTCGGGTTTAGTTATTTAGCGGACGTCCGTCCGTACGTTCATCTTTACGAATGGTTTTCACCGTTTAGCCGCAGACAGCGAACGCTCATTCGTTAGCCTGTCCGTCAGCTTTCTTTAATCGGATTTTATTCGTGATTATTTCTGATCGCGATTTTTGATCCGATTTTCATTCTAGTTTATCTTTTCGCTCGTTTGTAGGAATCCGGCAATTCAAGTGCCTAGATCTTTGTCTCGAGACCCTCTTTTCGTTTAACCAACTTGAACAAGCTTTTGCTACTATAAATTTGACCTAGGTCCAAATTAGTAAATGGATCTTGTTTCTTTCGCCGTTTGAGTTTCGTTGCTCTGTTCGATTTGATTCTTTTTGCAAACCGGAGTTCTTAAGTTGAACTTTCTGGTTAGATCTTATTATTTGAGTTTTACCCGTGCTTCTTTCTTTGATTGCTTATGTATGCTATTGTTTGTTTGCGATAGAATTCTCGGAGTGCGAAGCGTGTTATTTGGAGTCTCTAGGTTACGCGGATCGTCAGTAAGGCAAGTAACACTTTGATCATACCCCTTTATCACCAAGTTTTTTATGCATTAGTTCCAATCCCCAAACATGGCATGGTTAGGATGTTATTAACATGTGGGTTGGGAAGTAGTTGATGAGGTAGAACCTATTGCCCTGTTACATTCAAACCCTTGGGAGTTACTTCTACGTGTTGCTTATATTGCTATGCTATGCTCATAGACGTGGTTTGGGTGAGTGAAATCCATGACAGATGTGAGATTGTTAATTAATGGTTCAATTTAAGGTGGCAACTTAAATACACATCTGGGTGGATTGAGGCACCTGGAATACCCAGTGTTGCTTGTATTTTTGGAAATCCCGGAGTACCCATGTGATCTTCCTATGGACCGCCACCCAGGCTCAAAGGGAACTGAGATGATTTATGCTAGAAACTTTCGTGTGCAGCCACAAGCTATTATGGGCTCTAGCATAGTTAAGTAAGTCACATGAAGCTCTTGAAAGGTGGATCAGCAGGTAGTGGGTTGTAGGTTTGGTATGGTCTGCCCGGAGTAGAGAGTTAATGTTTCTGAAAGACTGTGTCTTGGTCTTCCGTTTCTCAAACACCATGTAGTGCGAGAAATTCAATGAAGGCGGTCGAGTCTTGTGGGGAAAAGTGCGCAAACCTCTGCAGAGTGTACAAACTAATCATGGTTAGCCGTATCCCCGGTTATGGACATCTTGAGTATCTAGTACTTGGAGTATCTTAAGTATCTCATCACTCTAAAATAATATTGTTGGGTTGATAATTACCTTAATTGGGATTGAGTTGGAGGAACCTTCTCTATGATGTTTCAACTACCATGATAGTTAAATTAAAATCTATTCCTTTGTTGTAGGAAAAAATTTGCTTTACGCAAAACTATAACCATAGAACTTTCCACTAGCCAAATATGCATGTAGTGATAGCATTATTCTGTTTTTGCTCTACTGTGTTACTTTGCCAGCATATTCCATGTGCTGACCCATTTTCGGGCTGCAACATATTATGTTGCAGACTTTTCAGGCGAGGAGTAAGGTTTGTTAGGTCGTTGTCGTGCATCTCAGCTATGCCGTTGGAGTTGATGGACTCACTTTATCTTCCAAGCCTTGCGATGTTATCGTATTATATGGTCTTAAGCCATATTTATTGTAATAAGTTCTCTATGGAGACATTCGATGTAATAAGTGTGTGATTGCTACTCTGCTATAAATCCTCAAGTACTGTGTGTGTCAGCATTACCGATCCAGGGATGACACTAAAGCACAGAGACTTGACCGTTTGAGGTCGGGTAGCTACAATTTTACACTAGAGTTGAACTAGCTCTATAACCTAGTACAAATAATTTTACACTAAAGTTGACCTAGCTTTACAAGCTAGTTCAAATAATTATACACTAGAGTTGAACTAGCTCTACAGGCTAGTTCAAATAACTTTACACTAGAGTTGAACTAGCTCAACAAGCTAGTTCAAATAATTTTACACTAGAGTTGAACTAGCTCTATAACCTAGTACAAATAATTTTACACTAGAGTTGAACTAGCTCTACAGGCTAGTTCAAATAATTTTACACTAGAGTTGAACTAGCTCTATAACCTAGTACAAATAATTTTACACTAGATTTGAACTAACTCTCCAAGCTAGTTCAAATACTTATACACTAGAGTTGAACTAGCTCTAAAGGCTAGTTCAAATAATTTTACACTAGAGTTAAACTAGCTCAACAAGCTAGTTCAAATAAATTTACACTAGAGTTGAACTAACTCTATAACCTAGTACAAATAATTTTACACCAGAGTTGAACTAGCTCTACAAGCTAGTTCAAATAATTATACACTAGAGTTGTACTAGCTCTACAGGCTAGTTCAAATAATTTTACACTAGAGTTGAACTAGCTCAAAAAGCTAGTTCAAATAATTTTACACTAGAGTTGAACTAGCTCTATAACCTAGTGCAAATAATTTTACAATAGAGTTGAACTAGCTCTATAGGCTAGTTCAAATAATTTTACACTAGAGTTGAACTAGCTCTATAACCTAGTACAAATAATTTTACCACTACAAAAAAGACACATCCGTGACATTTTGGGCCGAACGAAAAAAAATTCTGTCCTACATATGACACTTTTATGACGATAATTGTGACAAAACCCGATATCATCATAGATGTGGTGGGCTGCTACTTCCATGACAAAAAATCATGCTAGAAAATGAGCTTTTCGTCCTGGGCGGGCCGGAGACGCAGCTGCACGACATTCTTTGGGCCGTCCATGACGAAAAAAACCATGACAGAAGCGAGGGCGGGGCAAATTTCGGGGAGTTCCCGGTTACGGTGGGTGGTCGGGGGAGCCACCCGTCAGCCCACCCCGCACCCCCGCCCGAACCCTAGCCGCTCGAGACGCCGCAGCCGCCCGCGCGCGCCGCCGCCCCACCCGTCTGAGC
>NC_057800.1:537293605-537296760 GCF_018294505.1 Triticum aestivum
CTGTTGCTGCTGGTAACCGCCGCCGCCGCTGTCGGTTTTCTACGGAAAAACTGATCGGTTTTTTAGGACCCACAGTTTTTTTGTAGATTGGTTTTTTCGCGTTTAGTTATTTAGCGGACGTTCGTTCATACGTTCATTTTTACGAAAGGTTTTCACCGTTTAGCCGTAGATAGCGAAAGCTCGTTCGTTAGCTTGTTCGTCAACTTTCTTTAATCGGATTTTATTCGCGATTATTTCTGATCGTGATTTCTGATCCGATTTTCGTTCTAGTTTATCTTTTTGCTTGTTTGTCGGAATCAGGCGATTCAAGCGCCTACATCTTCGTCTTGAGACCCTCTTTTCGTTTAACCAACTTGAACAAGCTTTTGCTACTGTTAAATTTGACCTAGGTCCAGATTAGTAAACGGATCTTGTTTCTTTCGCCATTTGAGTCTCGTTGCTCCGTTCGATTTGATTCTTTTTGCAAATCAGAGTTGTTAAGTTGAACTTTCTGGTTAGATCATCTTATTTGAGTTTTACCCATGCTTCTTTGTTTGATCGCTTATGTATGCTATTGTTTGTTTGCAATAGAATTCCTGGAGTGCGAAGCATGTTATTGGAGTCTCTAGGTTACGCGGATCGTCAGTAAGGCAAGTAACACTTTGATCATACCCCTTTATCACCAAGTTTTTTTATGCATTAGTTCCAATCCCCAAACATTGCATGGTTAGGATGTTATTAACATGTGGGTTGGGAAGTAGTTGATGAGTTAGAACCTATTGCCCTGTTACATTCAAACCCTTGGGAGTTACTTCTACGTGTTGCTTATATTGCTATGCTATGCTAGTAGACGTGGTTTGGGTGAGTGAAATCCATGACAGATGTGAGATTGTTAATTAATGGTTCAACTTAGGGTGGCAACTTAAATACACATCAGGGTGGATTGAGGCACCTGGAGTACCCAGTGTTGCTTGTATTTTTGGAAATCCCGGAGTACCCGCGTGATCTACCTATGGACCGCCAGCCAGGCTCAAAGGGAACTGAGATGATTTATGCTAGAAACTTCTGTGTGCAGCCACAAGCTATTATGGGCTCTAGCATAGTTAAGTAAGTTACGTGAAGATCTTGAAGAGGTGGATCAGCAGGTAGTGGTTTGTAGGTTTGGTATGGTCTGCCCAGAGTAGAGAGTTAATGTTTCTGAAAGACTGTGCCTTGTTCTTCCGTTTCTCAAACACCATGTAGCGCGAGAAATTCAACGAAGGCGATCGAGTCTTGTGGGGAAAAGTGCGCAAACCTCTGCAGAGTGTACAAACTAATCATGGTTAGCCGTGTCCCCGGTTATGGACATCTTGAGTATCTAGTACTTGGAGTATCTTAAGTATTTCATCACTCTAAACTAATATTGTTGGGTTGATAATTACCTTAATTGGGATTGAGTTAGAGGAACCTTCTCAATGATGTTTCAACTACCATGATAGTTAAATTAAAATCTATTCCTTTGTTGTAGGGAAAATTGGCTTTACACAAAACTATAACCATAGAACTGTCCACCAGCCAAATATGCATGTAGTGATAGCATTATTCTGTTTTTGCTCTATTGTGTTACTTTGCCAGCATATTCCATGTGCTGACCCGTTTTCGGGCTGCAACGTATTATGTTGCAGACTTTTCAGACGAGGAGTAAGGCTTGTTAGGTCGTTGCCGTGCATCTCAGCTATGCCGTTGGAGTTGATGGACTCACTTTATCTTCCAAGCCTTCCACTGTTATCGTATTAGATGGTATTAAGCCATATTTATTGTAATAAGTTCTCTATGGAGACATTCGATGTAATAAGTGTGTGATTGCTACTCTGCTATAAATCCTCGAGTACTGTGTGTGTCAGCATTACCGATCCAGGGATGACACTGAAGCACAGAGACTTGACCGTTTGAGGTTGGGTAGCTACAATTTTACACTACAGTTGAACTAGCTCTATAACCTAGTACAAATAATTTTACACTAAAGTTGACCTAGCTTTACAAGCTAGTTCAAATAATTATACACCTAGAGTTGAACTAGCTCTACAGGCTAGTTCAAATAACTTTACACTAGAGTTGAACTAGCTCAACAAGCTAGTTCAAATAATTTTACACTAGAGTTGAACTAGCTCTATAACCTAGTACAAATAATTTTACACTAGAGTTGAACTAGCTCTACAGGCTAGTTCAAATAATTTTACACTAGAGTTGAACTAGCTCTATAACCTAGTACAAATAATTTTACACTAGATTTGAACTAGCTCTACAAGCTAGTTCAAATACTTATACACTAGAGTTGAACTAGCTCTAAAGGCTAGTTCAAATAATTTTACACTAGAGTTAAACTAGCTCAACAAGCTAGTTCAAATAAATTTACACTAGAGTTGAATTAGCTCTATAACCTAGTACAAATAATTTTACACCAGAGTTGAAGTAGCTCTACAAGCTAGTTCAAATAATTATACACTAGAGTTGCACTAGCTCTACATGCTAGTTCAAATAATTTTACACTAGAGTTGAACTAGCTCTATAACCTAGTGCAAATAATTTTACAATAGAGTTGAACTAGCTCTATAGGCTAGTTCAAATAATTTTACACTAGAGTTGAATGAGCTCTATAACCTAGTACAAACAATTTTACCACTACAAAAAAAGACACATCCGTGACATTTTGGGCCGAACCAAAAAAATTCTGTCATACATATGACACTTCTATGACGATAATTGTGACAAAACCTGGTATCATCATAGATGTGGTGGGCTCCTACTCCTATGACAAAAAATCATGCTAGAAAATGGGCTTTTCGTCCTGGGAGGGCCGGAGACGCAGCTGTATGACATTCTTTGGGCCGTCCATGACGGAAAAAACCATGGTAGAAGCGAGGGCGGGGAAAATTTCGGGGAGTTACCGGTTACGGTGGGTGGTCGGGGGCCGAGCGATGCGCGTTTTTCTCGGACACGTATGCGCGTGTGTGCGAGGCATTGGCTCTAACTGAACCCGAGGGAGGCGTTGGGCTCTAACTGAACCCGAGCGATTGCACTGCAGGTTACGCGTTACTGAACCCGAGTGATCGATCGATGGCTGTTAACTGAACCCGATCGAGCGATTCCTTCGCTACTGGTGCTAACTAAAGCCAGTCGATGCTGCCTCTGGGATG
>NC_057800.1:537297136-537307593 GCF_018294505.1 Triticum aestivum
AATAGGACCCCGTGCTGTGGAGGGCTGGATGAACAGTAGACGATGGAGGGGTGCCCGTGGAGGGGTGGTTGAACAGTAGCCGGTGGAGTAGCGCGTGGTGGAGGCTGGATGAACAGGAGCCCGTGGAGGCTAGAGGAGGTCGACGGTAGCCCATGGAGGCTGGAGGAGGTTTATGGTGGAGATGAACAGTATCCCGTGGAGTCCCGTTTTGCGGTACGCCACACCCCTCCCGATGAATAGGACCCCCGTTTTGACCGTAGGAGGTCCGTTTCGTCCGTTTTGCGGTACGCCACACCCCTCCCGATCAACAAGACCCCCGTTTCGACCGTAGGAGGTCTATTTCGTCTGTTTTGCGGTACACCACACCCCTCCTGATGAACAGGACCCCCGTTTCGACCGTAGGAGGTCCGTTTCATCCATTCTGCGGTACACCAGACCCCTCCCGATGAACAGGATCCCGTTTCGAACGTGGCCGGTCGAACACAAGGCCATTTCCTCTGTTCTGCGGTACGCCAGGCCTCGTTTCCATTGCCTGTTCCATCCAAGCCCTCCTGATGAACAAGACCACGCATTCCGATCCGACCCAGGCGGTTGGCTCCCACGCGTTCCGTTGCCTCCTGATGAACACGACGCATTCCGTTGCCTCCCCATGAACATGACGCATTCCGTTGCCTCCCCATGAAGACGACGCATTCCGTTGCCTCCCCATGAACATGACGCATTCTGTTGCCTCCCCATGAACACGACGCATTCCGTTGCCTCCCCATGAATATGACGCATTCCGTTGCCTCCCCATCAACACGACGACGACGGTGTTGTTTCTCCATTCCGACCCAGCCATGTCAACGAGCCCTTGCCGTATGTATGCGCGAGTAGGCGTTCGAGACCCCGCCCGTATGTACACATATTTGGCCATATTTTCTTTCTTGCACCCTGGCCGCTATACATATGTGTACATCCTACGTGCGCGCCTCTACTACGACACGTGCGTGCCTCTACATCCACCAGTATATATGTACGTACACGTTCGCGACCAGAATGACAACACTACGTATGCTTCGACTAGGTGGGTACCGACTGTCAGACACTTCCTTGCATGTGAAGATGTAGCTGGTGGGTCCCAACAGTTAGGGGGGGCGAATCGTTTTATTTTTTTTGCCCGGACACACTTCCTTGCGTGCGAAGGTGTAGCTGGTGGGTCCCAGTAGTGAGGGGGAAACGTTTTTTCGCGAAATACGGTGGCCCATCCGGTGGGTCCCCGCTGTTAGGTGGAGGAATAATTATTTTGCGCGTAATAAGGAGGCACTTCCTTGCTGCGGCCGTGGACCCAGCTGTAAGCGTCTCCATGCACAATACTCTTCCGATGGAAGTCGGTCGTTGACCACATTGACCACGCCGCGCCGAGAGCACCACGGCAGTGGACGATGGCGAGGCATAGGAAGGGGACGACACGGAGGCAGGGAAGACTCGGCAATTGTTTCCCACGCGGAGGGGAGTATGACAGTATGAGGGTTTACTGGTTCGTCTGCCGTCGCCGGAGAATAACAGCAGGTGTGGGTGAGTAGAGGGATGGCTAGGCCAGCGATGGGAGTAGGGTGGGGCGGTGAGGCCTGCGCGGCAGCACAGCCGGCCGCGGGGAGGAGGGAGGAGGCAGTCCCGCCGGCGCTTGTTTGAGTGGCTAGAGCAGGAAGAGCAGAGATTGAAGAAGCACGACGACCGTTGGATGGACATCCAACAGTCAGTGCTTGTGCGTCAACCTTTTTTTTAGGAAAGCCTCAATTCTGTGAAAAACATCATACATCCCATCTACCATTATTTCTAATAATTTACAGCCCATTTGCTAATTCTTAAGGTTTTTTTGGAGCCCATATTATTTTTGTTAGTATTACAACCCATATTGTGGCCATGGTTAAAAAATTATATGAAATTTTGCATATTTCGGTGTGGTCCAAACTATTTTTAATCCCGAAATTTCGACTCACATTCAAACTGATTTTAAAAATAAATGTATATCAACATAAAATGCAACAAATTCTCCATGCATAAAAATTAATGTAATTTAAAATCTTGAAATGAAAAAAATATATTTGAAACTAATTGCCAGTTTGATGTGTTTTGGGCGGCTGGAGCAAGAAGACCAGAGGTTGAAGAAGCACTACGGCCGTTGGATGGACATCGTACGGTCACTAGAGCTAGAATCGTTCATATTGACTAAGTTAACAAAGCCCTTCGTCCCTGTAACCTTAGTAGGCCCACAAGTCAGCCTCCCACCAAGGTGAGTCCCAGCTAGCCGGGGGAGTATTCATTTTTTTGTGCGTAATAAGGAGGCACTTCCGGTGGGTCCGAGCTAACAGCGGGGGGGGTGCGTTTTTTTGTTGAAATGCGGTGGCCCATCCGGTGGGTCCCAGCAGCAGGGGGAAACGATTTTTTTCGCAAAATACTGGTGGCCTGTCCGGTGGGTCCCCGCTATCAAGTGGAGGAATAATTATTTTCTACGTAATAAGGAGGCACTTCCTTGCGGCTGCCGTGGACACAGCTGTCAGCCTCTCCACGTACAGTACTCTTCCGATGGAAGTCGGTCGTTGACCACATTGACCACGTTGCGCCGAGAGCACCACGACGGTGGAGGACGGTGAGGCCTAGGAAGGGGACGACGCGGAGCCGGGCAAGACACAGCAGTGGATGCCCACACGGAGAGGAGTAAGAGCGTTCACTGGTTCGGCTGCGGTGTGGGGCTGCCGTTGTCGCAGAATAACAGGGGGTGTGGTTGAGTGTGGGGATGGCCTAGCCAGTGCTGGGAGTAGTATGGGGGTGGTGAGGCCTCTGCGGTAGCACAGCCGGACACGGGAGGCAGGAGCAGGCAACACGACCGGCGCTGCTTTGGGCGGCTGGAGCAAGAAGACCAGAGGTTGAAGAAGCACTATGGCCATTGGATGGACATCATACGGTCACTGGAGTATTGACTAAGTTGACAAAGCCCTCCGTCCCCGTCAACTTAGTAGGCCCACAAGTCAGCCCAACAATATGGTGGGTCCCAGCTAGCAGGGGGTATTCATTTTTTGGGGGTAATAAGGAGGCACTTCCTTGCGTGCGAATATATAGCTGGTGGGTCCGACCTGTCAGCGGGGGGCGGGGGACGACGTTTTTTTTCGCGAAATACAGAGGCCCTTCCTGTGGGTCCTAGCTGTCAGGTGGAGGAACCATTATTTTGCGCATAATAAGGAGGCATTTCCTTGCGTGCGGCCGTGGACCCAGCTGTCAGCCTCTCCACGTACACTCCACTTCCGATGGATGTCGTTCATTGACCATGTTGACTAGGCCGCGTCGAGAGCACCAGGGCGGTGGACGATGGCGAGGCCTAGGAAGGGAACGACACGGAGCCAGGGAATACTCGACAGTTGTTTCCCACGTGGAGGAGTACGAGGGTTTACTGGTTCGTCTGCCATCACCGGAGAATAAAAACATGTGTGGGTGAGTAGAGGGATGGCTAGGCAAGCGATGGGAGTACGATGGGGCCGTGAGGCCTGCGCGGCAGCATAGCCGGCCATGGGAGGAGGGAGCAGGCAGTCCCGTCGGTGCTTGTTTGAGCGTCTGGAGCATGAAGAGCAGAGATTGAAGAAGCACGACAGCCGTTGGATGGACATCCAACAGTCACTGCTCTCGTGTGTTGACTAAGTGGATAGGGCGTTGCGTGTACGTCAACCTTTTTTTATGAAAGCATACGCGTCAACCTGTAGTAGGTGCACGAAGTCAGCCTTAAATATGTGGAAAATAGCATACAACCCATGTGCCATTATTTCTAATAATGTACAGCCCATTTGCTAATTCTTAAGAATTTTTTTCGAGCCCATCTTCTTTTTGTTAGCATTACACCACATATTGTGGCCACGGTTAAAAAGTATACGAAATTTTGCATATTTCGGTGCGGTCAACTGTTTTTAATCCAGAAATATCGATTCACATTCAAACTATTTTGAAAAATAATTTATATAAATATAAAATCCAAATAATTGTCCACGCATAAAAATCAATGGAATTGAAGATCTTGTAATGAAAAAAAATTGAAACTAATTCCCGGTTTGATGTGTTTTAAAAATGTACAACCCATTTCTGGGCAAACCAAATAAACTTGCCTCGTCTTGAAAGATTTGCAGCCCAGCAGGGCTAATAAAGCAAGTAGGCCTTGTTTGGGTATTTCTTTTAAAAAAATAGAACTGAGCTAGCCATTTCCAGCAAGAAAAAAACACAACTGGGCTTGATACGTCTCCGTCGTATCTATAATTTTTGATTGTTCCATGCCAATATTATTGAACTTTCATATACTTTTGGCAACTTTTTATACTATCTTTGGGACTAACATATAGATCCAGTGCCCAGTGCCAGTTCCTGTTTGTTGCATGTTTTTTGTTTCGCAAAATTTCCATATCGAACGGAGTCCAAACGGGATAAAAACTAATGGAGATTTTTTTTGGAATATATATGATTTTTGGAAAGAAAAATCCACGCGAGACGGTGCCCGAGGTGGCCATGGGGCAGGAGGGCGTGCCTGGCCCCCTGGGAGCACCCCTGACCCTCGTGGGCCACCCATAAGGCGGTTGATGCCCTTCTTTCGCTGCAAGAGAGCTAATATCCGGATAGAGATCGTGTCAAAATTTCAGCCCAATCGGAGTTACGGATCTCCGGGAATATAAGAAATGGTGAAAGGGAAGAATCTGAGAACGCAGAAACAGAGAGACAGATCCAATCTCGGAGGGGCTCTCGCCCCTCCCATGCCATGGATGTCGTGGTTCTAATTCTGACAATGATGTAGGGGGTTAAGTATGGAGAGGCAAGATCTTAGCTATAGAGGAGTTGTAGGAACGCAAGATTTACGAGTTCAGGCCCTTCTCGGAGGAAGTAATAGCCCTACGTCTCGGAGCCCAGAGGTGGTCGACTGGATTATGCGTGTGTGAATTACAGGCGTGCGAACCCTTGTCTCAGAGGAGGGGGGCGGCTTATATAGAGTGCGCCCAGACCCCAGCCAGCCCACGATACAAAGGGTTCAATGTACATTAAGGCAGGGCGTTACTGGTAACGCTTGTAATAAAGTTCTATGATGACCATGAAAGCTACTTAATAACCGACCGTTAGCAAGCGGAGCGCCTTTAGGTCACCTGACCGTCGAGTGGCTTGGTCTTGGTCGAGTGATTGCTTCTTGGTCGAGTATCTTCAAGTCTGTCGAGTGAGACACCTTCAAGTCGATTGAAAGATGATTTCTTCTGGAGATGTCCTTGGGTAGGTTAGTTTGGACAGGTCCATGACCCTACCCTAGGTACATAGCTTCATCATTAGCCCCCAAATGGATCGTGGTTTGAGTGGGACAGGGTTTGAGCATTTTTCCGACTCGTTTTTCATGCCGCGAGCATACCTTGTTTCGAATCAAGGAACCCGAGTGTTGACAGCGACTTCCTTTCCAGTCGCCTTGATCCATTCTTAATTCTTCGTCAAGTGAGTTTCTTTAATCGAAAGGCTCCGAGTGACGGTGCGGAGGAGATCTTTGGTTTGACAAGTTGTTCTGCTGTCCGCGGATTTCGTGAGATCCGAATTTTGGGAAGCGCGCAGGACGGGGGAGGCCGCAGTAATCGGATGGGATAGAGCAGAGCCGCCTCAATCCCCGTGCCACCTTTTTCTCCACATATTGTGCGCGCGATTGTTACGGGATTTGACAGAGCCGCCTGGGCCTACCCGTCAGCCACTCGGAAGCGGCCTCATATAAGGCGTTGGACCGGAGTCTCCCGAACAGTGCGTACGCGTCTCGCCGGCGACAATGGGGAAGGAGAAGACGACGGCTCTGGAGCGGGCAAAGAAGGTGACGGCGAGGTCGAAGGGGAAGGCGACCAGCCGGGGCGGATCTTCCTCGCGAACCGGCCTGCCGAAGGGCTAGATCCAGGGCGACTGGATCCAGTCGAGGATCACCCAAGAAGACCTCGACGACCTGGCCGAAGGGGGGCTAATCCCCTATGACTCGGCGCGGCTTCCGGGGAAGGAATCTGAGCCGCAACCTCGGGAGGGTGAGCGTGTTCTTCTTGCCACCCACGTCGACCGTGGATTTTCCTTGCCTCCTCACCCTTTCTTTCGAGGGTTTCTGAACTTCTTTGGGGCCCAACTCCACCACTTTACTCCCAACACAATCGTTTATCTCGCCGCTTTCATTTCTTTGTGTGAGAATTCCTGGGTTGCCGGCCTCACTGGGGTCTTTTCAAGCACATTTTCACTTATCGCTCCCAGACGGTGAAAAAGGCTAATCCGAGTGACGAGAGGACACAAGTGATTCAGATGTGTGGGTGTCTAGGTATCCAGATGAGAGGAAAAAGTTCTTTTTCGGCCATGATTCTTCCCGACTCAGTCCGCGGATGGCAGTCGACCTGGTTTTACTGTAAGGACTAGTCGATGCCAGGGCAGTCGACTGGCCTCTCTCCCTTTACCATGGACCGAGTGAGGAAACCCTCCCCTTTGAAGGTGCTCCCGGAGGAGAAGGCGCAGGTGAGGGTGCTGGTCGATCGAGTGGTCCAGCTTATCCGTGACGGGGTCACTGGTATGGATCTCTTGGGGGTCTTCCTTCAGCGGCGCATCCAGCCTCTTCAAGCCTGAGACCATCCAATGTGGATGTATTCGGGTCTTGAAGACTTCACTCAGATCCACCCGGAGGAGGTCGGCGACGACACACTAGAGAAGTGGCTGTCGGGCATTACCGGGAACAAGGACAACCCCAAGGGAGCTAGGAGAGTCCCTCCATTCGACCAGTCTCATGCACCAGAGAAGGTCTGATTCTGAGTTTTTGCTTTGTAATTTGAATTCGCTCCTACATACACTGCGTCGACTGACTTTGTTCTCTCTGCTTTCTTTTAGGCCATTATTGAAATGTATTCAATGCCCAACGGAGAGCAAGAGCAAGCTTTGGAAGGCGAGGCGAGCGGCGGCGACAGTGGCGAGTGGACTTCCGACGGTGAAGGGGGTGGAGGAAGCGACGACTCAAGTGATGGAGAAGAAGTCGAGTCACCTCCTCGCCGGGAGAGGCGACCCAAGCTCGACCAAGAACGACCGAGTGCCCGTGAAAAGGTAACTGCTCAGGCTGGTCAGTCTTCGAAGAGTCCTCGGGTCTCTTCACCAACCCCGACTGAGAAAGCGCCAAAGCACCCCAAAGTTGCAGAGCTGAAGACTCGGAAGGCATTGCCGAAGATTAAGATTGACATTCCCATTGCTTCCACGTGAGTGTCTCCTTTCGTATTCACTCGACGCTTCATGCTATTTGTTTTTCTTGTTTTAACTGGTCGGATTTTGGGATTGTTAGTGCTGCCACTTCCGGGACCTCAGCTTACAGGGACGAGGACGAGGTGATGGAGGATGCGGTCACTTCTAATCTGGGTATGATTTCTGCCATACTATCTTTGTTTGGTAGATCCAATTGCAATGTGCATCATTGGGTGATGTGACTTTGGCAATTGCACCCTACACAGCTCGCAACGTTATTGACCTCCCTGACGATGATGAAGAGCCCGAGAGGCCTTTGACAAGGAAGAGTAGGCAAGCTCCTACAAGAGAGGCGCTACAGTCGACACAGAGGGCGGAACTAGTCGTTCAGGATGCTGGCGACGCCAATCGGGGTTCTGTTACCTTCGCCGTGCCACTGTCGAGTGCCTTGCCTTATTCGTCGACTGCTCAGGCCCCTGTCGACCCACCTTTGGTTTTTGCGACCCGTCATGTCCCAGAAGACGAAGTGAATGCTGCCAGGGAAGCTATATGCCAGGCGGGTGTCATGATGGAGAAGATGAAGATGGTGCGAGACGCTAGTCAGGCTGCCTACGACGCCAGCTCGGCTCTCCAACGCAACGTTCAAGTTAGTTGGTCGCCGCTTGCTCTGTTGGGATATGATATCTGAAGACTCCTTTCTAAAAATCTTTGCGTTAGTACACCCACTGGGTGCGTTGCTTGTACTTTGAATTAGTGGGGGCACGCTGAGTGCACCCACTGGGTGTAGTCCCCGAGACTGCGGTGGACTGCGGGCAGTCGACTGTAGTCTTTGTATCTTGTTGAGTGTAAACCGAATTGATAGTTTGTCTCTTCCACTCGGTCTGGTCGAGTGGGGTCGAAACCGGTGGGGGCACGCCAAGTGCACCCACTGGGTGTAGTCCCCGAGACCGCGGTCGATGGCTGGTAGTCGACTGTGGTCTGAGCTCTCTTTTTTTACTCCCTGCACTCGACTCTGGTGGGCCGGTCGAGTGGGCTCATAACCGGTGGGGGCACGCAAAGTGCACCTGCTGGGTGTAGTCCCCGAGGCTATGGTGGACTGCGGGCAGTCGACCGTAGCCTTAGTAACTTTTTTTGCTGTAAAAATAACTTCTCCCCTTTGATTTCAGAAATCTTGTGATCTTGTGGCTCGCTTTGCTGACTTAGAGAAACAGCAGATCCAACTGAACCTTGACTTGGAGCTGGCCAAGACAAAGCTGCAAAGGGTCAAGGACGACACCACTGATAAGACGAATTTGACGACTGGTCCGTCTGAAGCTTGAGTTCCCTTCTTCTCTTTCTGAATCAGGCATCATTTCTTTGTAGAAAAACTGAGAGAAGCTCTGGTGAAGAAGGACCAGGATTTGGATGCTGCTCGAAAGGAGGCTGACGACAAAACCGCTCTAGCTGCACAGAAACTGGCTTCGGTCGGCCAGTTGGAAGAAGAGAATACCAGGCTGAAGTCTGCTCTAAGTGACGCCAACAAGGAGTTCTCGCGCTGGAAGAAGGAGAATCTCATCCTGGGCGAGAAGATGGAAAGCATTGCTCGCAGGAGGGACGATCTGGAGAGCTACCTGAGGAGTCTTGCCAAGAAGTTGTTCATCAAGCTTGAAGGTGGACATTTTGTTCTGACTGATTTTTTTTGTGTCGACTCGGCGTATGTAAATTGACTTATCCTTGGATCGTGATGCAGAGTTTTGCCAGAACTTCGAGGAGGAGACTGGGCGGATCGAACCTGGTTTGGATCCAATCAATTCTCCTGTGAAATATGAAACTACCATGAATCTGCTCCGACTGGAATCCCGCATTGACGGTGTCGTGGACTACTTGGCTCGACTGAAGGTCGCCATGTCGCGGATTGACTCGGCACTTTGGCTAGAGGCTGTGCTCCAAAATGATCTTGAGTCCCTGATGACTCGACTAAATGAAATCCCAGACCGAGTGCAGGAGTGGAAGAAGTTTGCTGCTCGGTGTGGCGCTGACGTGGCTCTGTCTTTGGTTCATGTCCACTGCAAGGAGGTGCGACAAGAAAAACTGGCAGCAATCAAGGTCGCCAACACCCAAAAACATGACTTCCGAAATTTTATGGAGACTTTCATCACTGCAGCCACTCGGATAGCCGACGGCGTCAACCTGGATGAGTTCGTTGAGCCTGCTAGCCCTCCTCCTACGGAGTGAACAAACTTTTATGCCTCAGCTTAAATTTGCCTCGGAATGCTGAGTGGTTTTTGTAACCGTTAAACTCTTTCGGGCTGAATGCCCGAGTACTTTGACCTGTGGTCCGGAAACCTTTAGGATTTATCCGAACTTGGTTTATCGTCGAATATCTTTATGCGTTCCCCGTCGAGTGGAAATCGTTCTTTATTCGAGACAACTTTTGTATTTGCGGCGCAGCGCTGAAGGAGATGGTAGCAGTCGACCTGCACCTCGTCGTCTTTGCGGGTCAGCGATGGATCGTACGTTGTACTTGTGGCGAAGCTCCCCAAGAAGGAGGCGGCAGTCGACCTGCCCCTTGTTACTGCAGAGCAGGATGAAGTGTGTGTTGTATTTGTGGTGAAGCTCCCCAAGGAGGAGGCGGCAGTCGACCTGCCCCTTGTTACTGCAAAGCAGGATGAAGTGCGTGTTGTATTTGTGGCGAAGCTCTCCAAGAAGGAGGCGGTAGTCGACCTGCCCCTTGTTGCTGCAAAGCAGGATGTGTTTCAAACGTAGGCGAGTGCTGGACTGCAGCTAAGTCCCCGAGTGGGAGGGATACTCTCCACTCGGTAGGATTTTTTCAAACTTAGGTGAGCGCCTGACTGCAGCTAAGCCCTCAAGAGAGAGAACTTAGGTAAGTACTGGACTGCAGCTAATCCCCCGAGTGGGAGGACTGCTCTCCACTCGGTAGGATTTTTTCAAACTTAGGCAAGTGCCTGACTGCAACTGAGTCCTCAAGTGAGAGAACTTAGGCGAGTACTGGACTGCAGCTAAGCCCCCGAGTGGGAGGACTGCTCTCCACTCGGTAGGATTTTTTCAAACTTAGGCGAGTGCCTGACTGCAGCTAAGTCCTCAAGTGAGAGAACTTAGGCGAGTACTGGACTGCAGCTAAGCCCCCGAGTGGGAGGACTGCTCTCCACTCGGTAGGATTTTTTCAAACTTAGGTGAGTGCCTGACTGCAGCTAAGTCCTCAAGTGAGAGAACTTAGGCGAGTACTA
>NC_057800.1:537307720-537335355 GCF_018294505.1 Triticum aestivum
ACTAGACTGCAGCTAAGCCCCCGAGTGGGAGGAATGCTCTCCACTTGGTAGGATTTTTTCAAACTTAGGCGAGTGGCTGACTGCAGCTAAGTCCTCAAGTGAGAGAACTTAGGCGAGTACTGGACTGCAGCTAAGCCCCCGAGTGGGAGGACTGCTCTCCACTCGGTAGGATTTTTTCAAACTTAGGCGAGTGCCTGACTGCAGCTAAGTCCTCCAGTGAGAGAACTTAGGCGAGTACTAGACTGCAGCTAAGCCCCCGAGTGGGAGGACTGCTCTCCACTCGGTAGGATTTTTTTTCAAACTTAGGCGAAACAGATTCGCAGCTAAGCCACCCACTGGGGGATTTCATTCGCAAACAAAAAACGATAACAATCACTGAGAAAATTATAACGCTCTTGTCTTTGAAAAATAAACTACATGAGTTTTTTCTTATTACATCTCATCCGAGTGAGAATTCAAGTATAAAAGGGGCGGAGTAGCTCCGCATTCCAGGCTTGCGGCTCATCAATCTGGCGATCGACATTGTAGAGGTGGTATGCTCCATTGCGAAGGACTCTGGTGACTATGAAGGGGCCTTCCCAAGTAGGGGCGAGTTTGTGTGGTTTCTGCTGATCCACTCGGAGGACTAAATCTCCCTCTTGGAAGGCTCGACCCTTCACATTTCTGGCATGGAATCGACGCAAGTCTTGTTGGTAGATGGTCGATCAGATCATGGCCATTTCTCTTTCTTCTTCCAGGAGGTCGACTGCGTCCTGCCGGGCTTGTTCTGCTTCATCTTCAGAGTAGAGCTCGACTTGGGGAGCGTTGTGAAGCAGGTCACTCGGCAAGTCTGCCTCGGCTCCGTAGACCAGAAAGAATGGGGTTCTTCCGGTCAATCGGTTCGGGGTTGTCCTCAATCCCCAAAGGACCGATGGAAGCTCGTCGACCCATGCACCTGCTGCGTGCTTGAGATCGCGCATCAACCGGGGTTTTAGTCCTTTGAGAATTAGGCCGTTTGCCCTTTCTGCTTGCCCATTCGACTGGGGGTGAGCGAACGAAGCATAGTCGACTCGGGTACCCTGAGAGGCGCAAAAGGCCTTGATTTTGTCAGAATTGAAGTTTGACCCATTGTCGGTGATGATGCTGTGCAGAACTCCATATCTGAATATCAACCGTCTGACAAGACTGATAACAGTGCAAGCGTCAAGGTTCTTGATAGGCTTGGCTTCAATCCATTTGGTGAACTTGTCGACTGCTACTAGCACATGAGTGAAGCCGCTCCTGCCTGTTCTCAGTGGTCCAACCATGTCCAGCCCCCAAACAGCGATGGGCCAGACGAGTGGAATGGTTTTCAGAGCTGACACGGGCTTGTGCGACATATTGGAGTAATACTGACATCCTTCACACTTGTCGACTATCTCTTTTGCCATTTCATTGGCTCTTGGCCAGTAGAATCCCGCTCGGTATGCTTTAGCCACAATGGTCTGAGAGGATGCATGGTGACCACAGGTCCCCGAGTGGACATCATCAAAGATCATCCGACCTTCTTCTGGTGTAATACACCTTTGACTGACTCCAGTCACGCTTTTGTTATATAACTGTCCTTTTATGACTGTAAAGGCCTTGGATCATCAGACGATCTGTCGAGCCTCTTCTTCGTCTTCTGGGAGCTCTTTCCTTAGGATGTATGCAATGTACCGTACTGCCCAGTCGGGAGTGCTGACCAAGACTTCCATGATCAGGTCGACTACAGCTGGAATTTCAACTTTAGTCGAATCTGTGGCGCTTTTTGGCTACGGGACCTCTTCATTGAAGGGATCCTCCTGAACTGATGGTATGTGAATGTGTTCCAAAAACACATTCCTGGGGATGGCTTCTCTTTTGGAACCTATTTTTGCCAGATCATCAGCTGCTTGATTTTTCAGTCGGGGTATGTGATGAAGCTCTAACCCCTCAAATTTCTTCTCCAGCTTTCTCACTGCATTGCAATAACCAGTCATGGGTGGACTTCTGACGTCCCATTCCTTCTTCACCTGATTAACCACCAAATCTGAGTCGCCATAGACCATGAGGCGACGGACGCCGAGTGAAATGGCCATGCACAACCCATACAAAAGTGCTTCATATTCTGCCTCGTTGTTGGAGGAATCAAAGTGGATTTGAAGAACATAACTGAGTTTATCTCCTCTGGGGGAGACCAACACTACTCTAGCACCGGAACCATTCAGCATCTTGGAACCGTCGAAGAACATGGTCCAATGCTCCGAGTGAACCTAAGTTGGCAGCTGCTATTCAATCCACTCGGCGACGAAATCTGTGATTGACTGGGACTTAATAGCTTTCTTTGCCTCAAACTTGATATCTAGAGGAAGGAGTTCAATCGCCCATTTTGCCACTCGACCGGTTGCATCCCTGTTATGCAGGATCTCTGATAATGGAGCGTCGCTGACGACTGTAATGGAATGATCAGAGAAGTAATGAGCAACTTTCTTTGTGGTCATATAAATCCCGTATACAAGCTTCTGATAATGAGGATATCTTTGCTTCGACGGGGTCAAAACTTCAGAAATATAATATACTGGGCGCTGAATTTTGAAGGCCTTTCCTTCTTCTTCCCGCTCGACTGTAAGTACCGTACTAACGACTTGTCCCGTGGCTGCAATGTAAAGCAGCAAAGGCTCCTTACTGATTGGGGCAGCAAGCACCGGCTAGGTGGAGAGCAGAGCTTTGAGCTCTCCAAACGCTGCATCAGCTTCAGGAGTCCACTCGAACTTGTCGGACTTCTTCATCAATCGTTAAAGGGGCAATGCCTTTTCACCGAGACGAGATATGAATCGACTTAAAGCGGCCAAGAAACCAGTAAGCTTCTGGACGTCATGCACTCACACAGGACTTTTCATTCGGAGTATAGTGCCGACTTTTTCTGGATTGGCGTCGATTCCCCGTTCGGAAACGAGAAAACCGAGTAATTTTCCGCCAGGAACTCCGAATGTGCACTTTGATGGATTAAGCTTGATAGCATACCTCCTGAGGTTGGCAAAGGTTTCAGCAAGGTCAGTCAGCAGGTCGGAACCCTTCCGTGACTTGACCACAATATCATCCATGTACGCCTCCACATTCCGACTGATTTGGGTGAGCAAACACTTCAGAATCATCCTCATGAATGTGGCTCCGGCATTCTTGAGGCCGAACGGCATGGTAACATAACAGAAGCACCCAAATGGAGTGATGAAGGCTGTTTTGATCTCGTCAGGTCCATACAGACGGATTTGATGGTACCCGGAATAGGCGTCTAAAAAAGACAGTCGCTCACATCCCGCAGTCGAGTCGACTATCTGATCAATGTGGGGGAGAGGAAAATGATCTTTCGGGCAGGCCCGATTGATATGTTTAAAGTCAATGCACATCTGATGTGACTTGTCCTTCTTGGGGACCATAACAACGTTGGCGAGCCACTCGGAGTGGTAGATTTCTCGGATGAACTCCGCTGCTAAGAGCCGAGCCACCTCCTCACCAATGGCCTTTCTCTTCTGGACAGCGGACCGTCGGAGATGTTCCTTGACAGGTTTTACTTTTGAGTCGACTCTTAGGCGATGCTCAGCCAGCTCCCTGGGAACACCCGACATGTCAGAAGGCTTCCATGCGAAAATGTCCCAGTCCTCACAGAGGAACTAGATGAGCGCTTCTTCCTATTTGGAGTCGAGTGTTGTCGAGATATGAGTTGGAGCAGCGCTGGGGTCGGTCGGGTGGATGTGAGCTGTCTTCGTATCGCCAGTCGACTGAAAAGCTGATTCTGTAGCAGGCTTCTTGGCTCGCAACAAATCACTCGGGTCTGCAGTCTTCTGGTATTCCTGCAACTCCACCACTGCCTTCTGAGCATCGATGATCTTTGAACCTTTCTAAAAACATTCTTCCGCTTTCTTACGATTGCCCATAATAGTGATCACACCTTTGGGGCCAGGCATCTTCAATTTGAGATACACATAACATGGTCGGGCCATGAAGCGTGCATAAGCCGGCCTGCCCAAAATAGCGTGGTAGGCACTCTGGAAGTCTACAACTTCAAACGTCAACTTTTCTTTGCGGTAATTCTTGGAATCACCGAAAACCACATCAAGAGCAATCTGGCCGAGTGATTCAGCCTTCTTCCTAGGAATGACTCCATGGAAACTTATGTTGCTGGCACTGAGTCTGGACATCGGAATGCCCATCCCTTTCAACGTCTCAGCACACAATATGTTCAAACCACTTCCACCATCCATCAAGACTTTGGTCAGTCGACTGCCTTCAACCACTGGGTCGACCACCAGAGCTTGCCTCCCAGGGGTGGCAATATGCGTTGGGTGATCGGACTGGTCGAACGTGATGGCAGTATGAGACTATTTAAAATAACTTGGTGTCGCCGGAGCAACCATATTCACCTCTCGGTTGATGACTTTCAGTCGACTTTTGCTCTCAACATCAGCAAAACTCATCAGGGTGGAATTGACTTGGGGGTATCCATCGTCGCTATCTTCCTTGTCTTCAACTTTGTCTGACTCCTTCTCTTTATATTTGGGTTACTTGCCCTGGAACTGCTGGATCAAGAGTCGACACTGTTGAGTGGTATGTTTTGGGTAAATAAAATTACCCTCTTCATCTTTCTTAGTGTGGACAAGGCACGGCAAATTGAACACATCATTTCTGTCTTGGTCTTTAACTTTCTTGGGGTTCCAAGGTCCTATGGGTTTCCCCTTAAACTTTCCTTGAGTCACAGCCAAGGCTTCCCCAGGAGCAGCTGGCTCGGCTTTCCGGTTCTGTTTCCGATTGGAATTTCCTCTGGTTTCTTGGGCGACTGACTTCAGCTTGCCACTCCGGAGTCGATCCTCATCTTCTCCATTAGCGTACTTGGTGGCAATCTCCATCATTCGGTCAGAGACATATCTCCGGTTCGACCGAATTTCAGATTCAGTTCTCTGTACTTGACGCCTTCTTTGAAGGCACAGACTGCTTGGTGGCCAGGCACATTCTCTACCGTGTGGTGCAACGTGATCCGTCTCTGGATGTAATCCCTCAAGGTTTCATTCGGCTTCTGCACGCAGGACCGCAGTTCCGTCAACCCTGCCGGTCGTTTGCATGTTCCTTCGAATGTGGTGACAAACACTCGGGCGAGATCTTCCCAAGTGTAAATGCTACTGGGTGCTAACTGATTCAGCCACGCTCTGGCCGAGCCCTCCAACATGAGAGGCAGGTGCTTCATGGCCACCTCATCATTGCCGCCGCCAATCTGGATGGCCACTCGGTAGTCTTCAAGCCAAGTATCGGGCTTGGACTCGCTAGTGAACTTGCTGACTCCAGTCGCCAACCTGAAGTTGGGAGGAATCACATCGGCCCCTGATGGCTCTACTAAAGCACTCTGGCCCCGAAACATGTGTTCTGCTGCTCGTAGGAGCATCTCTGTTGTGTCCTTCCCGGTGAGCTCTGTTCCTGTCAACCAAACCTTGAACGAGAATGGATCTCGCATCGAAGCCTGGCTCCCTGGAGTCGACTGGAATCCTTCGCCCAACACTACGAGGGCGCCTATCATCCTGGTGTCGAGGCGCATACGACCCGCTCCTCAGGGGAGGGGTGGGCACTCGACGTCGATCATCACGATCGAATCGGTGATCATATTGCTCACGGTTACCATGCTGATTACGCCGGTCCCCACGTCCCTCACGCCTCGGGGGCGATCTTGGGCTATGAGCCGACTGGACTGTGTCTACGGCAACGGATCTACTGTGAATCCTGTTCCGCGACTGAGAAACAGTGGAATTCTGGTCTCCTGCTGCCCAGAGCAACACTCTGATCTGCAGCAAGCCTCTGCTAGCCTCCGACTGGGAAGGCTGAATCGACTCTGCTATGCGGGTTGCAGCTGCTAAATTCTGAATCGGAGTTCGATATACTTGCGGGGGCGGGAAGAGCTGACGTCAACTAGATTCGGGAACCCGTTGTCGCGCACGCTCGTCGAGTGCTCGCTGGAGGTTCTCCGGTCGAGTGCGCTCGGCCAAGTTTGCCAGGCCCGCATCCTCCAAGGCACGAGCCTCGGGGGTTTCTCCAATGATAGGAGTGTGCAATGCATCCATGTTCCGGCGGCGGAGTTCTTCTCTCTGCAGCGACGTGAGAGGCTCGGGAAGATATTCCTCATGAGGACGCGACGGGTCGCCTCCACCCGCGCCTCTGTCGGTGCAGGGAAAACCGGGAGGACTAGGAGGTCCATCGACCATTAGAACCTCCGCCGCCGGATCGCTACTGTCGCACTCGGATGCGGTCTCTGTGGAGCCGGTCGACATGTCGAACAGGCCGTAGAGGGATTCGTCAGGCTCGATCGCCGCGACTTGAGGGGTGGCCGACTGGCGTGCCACCGCGTGTCTCACCACCGCTGGAGTCTCGACCGACCAGAGCGCTTGCGCCGGCGGGAAACAGGGAGGGAGGACAACACAGGAGCCGACCGGTAGGGGGTCGATGGTTGCCGCAGGAGAACGCCGCGGACGCACGCGCTAAAGTGCATTTCCCCGCGGACAGGGAGTGCGTCCACGTCGAGCGGAGCCCCCAGAAGCCACGCGGAGTCGTCGGCGATGAACGTGAGCATGCCGAGACGGATCTCGCGGCCCTCCACCAAAACTCCGCCGAAAACCATGATGATTCGGGTCAGAAAAGATCGCAACTCCTCCAACAAAACGCTAAAATACCTGCCCCACGGTGGGCGCTATGGAGAGGCAAGATCTTAGCTATAGAGGAGTTGTAGGAACACAAGATTTACGAGTTCAGGCCCTTCTCGGAGGAAGTAATAGCCCTACGTCTCGGAGCCCGGAGGCGGTCGACTGGATTATGCGTGTGTGAATTACAGGCGTGCGAACCCTTGTCTCAGAGGAGGGGGGCGGCTTATATAGAGTGCGCCCAGACCCCAGCCAGCCCACGATACAAAGGGTTCAATGTACATTAAGGCAGGGAGTTACTGGTAACGCTAGTAATAAAGTGCTATGATGACCATAAAAGCTACTTAATAACCGACCGTTAGCATGCAGAGCGCCTTTAGATCACCTGACCGTCGAGTGGCTTGGTCTTGGTCGAGTGATTACTTCTTGGTCGAGTATCTTCAAGTCTGTCGAGTGAGACACCTTCAAGTCGATTGAAAGATGATTTCTTCTGGAGATGTCCTTGGGTAGGTTAGTTTGGACAGGTCCATGACCCTACCCTGGGTACATAGCTTCATCAATGGAGGCCAAGGACCAGAGGGGAAACCCTTCTCCCATCTAGGGAGGAGGTTAAGGAAGAAGAAGATGAAGGGGCCCCCTCTCCCCTTCTTTTCCGGTGGCGCCGGAACGCTGCCGTGGCCATCATCATCATCACCGCGATCTACACCAACACCTCCGCCATCTTCACCAACATCTCCATCACCTTCCCCCCTCTATCTACAGCGGTCCACTCTCCCGCAACCCGCTGTACCCTCTACTTGTACATGGTGCTTTATGCTTCATATTATTATCCAATGGTGTGTTGCCATCCTATGATGTCTGAGTAGATTTTCGTTGTCCTATCGGTGGTTGATGAATTGCTATGATTGATTTAATTTTCTTGTGGTTATGTTGTTGTCCTTTGGTGCCCATCATATGATTGTGCGTGTGGATCACACCCTAGGGTTAGTTGTATGTTGATAGGACTATGTATTGGAGGGCAAGAGTGACAGAAGCTTCAACCTAGCATAGAAATTGATGCATACAGGATTGAAGGGGGACCAATATATCTTAATGCTATGGATGGGTTTTACCTTAGTGAACATTAGTAGCTGCGGATTCTTGCCAATAGTTCCAATCATAAGTGCATAGAATTCCAAGTCAGGGATGACATGCTAGTAGTGGCCTCTCCCACATAATACTTGCTATCGGTCTAGTAAAGTAGTCAATTGCTTAAGGGGCAATTTCGCAACTCCTACCACCACTTTTCCACACTCGCTATATTTACTTTATTGCTTCTTTACTTACAAAAAGCCCCTACCTTTTATTTACTTGCTCTTTATTATCTTGCAACCTATCCAACAACACCTACAAAGTACTTCTAGTTTCATACTTGTTCTAGGTAAAGCGAACGTTAAGCGTGCGTAGAGTTGTATCGGTGGTCGATAGAACTTGAGGGAATATTTGTTCTACCTTGAGCTCCTCGTTGGGTTCGACACTCTTACTTATCGAAAACTGTTGCGATCCCCTATACTTGTGGGTTATCAAGACCTTTTTCTGGTGCCGTTGCCGGGGAGCAATAGCGTGGGGTGAATATTCTCGTGTGTGCTTGTTTGCTTTATCACTAAGTAAGTTTTATTTGCTGTTCTTAGTTGTTCTTTATATTTAGTTGTGGATATGGAACACAAAATACAAAAAAAATTAGGTGTACTTGCTACTCATGAAGATGGGGAACCTCCTAAAACCCTCGATGCTGGTTATGTGAAAAATATTATGTACTACTTTAATAATCCTGAGAAAACCCCATTGAATTATGTAATGGGAGTAACGTTGGATTAACGTGAATACTTTAGGGATTACCGCTTGACACAAAAAGGGAAACTATTATGGGATCAAATTCATATATTGATTTGGTATGCTAGGCAACTATGCTTGAGATATGATTATACTTGTTGCTCTAAGATGAAGGCTCCACACCTTCCTTTTTATGCGAATTTAATGATAATAAAACCTTAGCTTCTTATGCTAGAGGTATATATGATTACTATGATGTGGAACAAATAGAAGAATTTGTTGCTTTTATGGGTGCTTATGAAATTGAATCTATGTTTAAAGAGTTTGAAGATTTTGATGATGCTGTTTATAGACTTGAAAATTTAGCTATCCTGAAATATTGTTATGAGAATTATGAATACAATTACGAAATTAATGCGCTTATTAATAAAGTCTCCGTTGTCCAAGAAGGGACTAATATTTTGCAGGAATCTATGAAGAAGAAGTTGATGAAACTGTGAGCTCATTGGATGAAAAAGATGAGGAGAAGAGCGAAGAACAAAAGGAGGAAGAGCGGATTGATCACCCGTGCCCACCTTCTAATGAGAGTAACTCTTCAACTCATACATTGTTTAATTTCCCTTCGTGCTTACCGAAGGATGAATGCTATGATAATTGCTATGACCCCGTCGATTCTTTTGAAATATACATTTTTGATGATGCTTGCTATGCTTGTGGCCAAGATGCCAATATGAATTATGCTTATCGAGATGAACTTTCTATAGTTCCTTATGTTAAACATGAAATTGTTGCTATTGCACCCACGCATGATAGTCCTATTATCTTTTTGAATTCTCCCGACTACACTATATCGGAGAAGTTTGCACTTATTAAGGATTATATTAATGGGCTGCCTTTTACCATTGCACATGATGATTTTGATGAATATAATATGCATGTGTTTGTTGCTCCTACTTGCAACTATTATGAGAGAGGAACTATATCTCCACCTTTCTATGTTTCCAATACAATAAAATTGCAAGAAATTGTTTATAATATGCATTAGCCTTTACTTTGTGTGCATGAATTGTTCTTTTATGACATGCCGATGCATAGGAAGAGAGTTAGACTTCGTTGTTGTATGATATATGTTACTTTGTGCTCACTACTAAATTACAAATGATTGTTAATTAAAATTGGCTTTGATATACCTTGGGATCCGGGTGGATTCATTACTTGAGCACTATATGCCTAGCTTAATGGCTTTAAAGAAAGCGCTGCCAGCGAGACAACCCGGAAGTTTTAGAGAGTCATTTATTTCTGTTGTGTGCTATTATAAAGTTTAGAAATAAAAATAATGTGCCAAGGTTTGCCTTTAGGATGTTTACATTTGCTTGATGGTTTGTACGGTGCAGGACACTAACTTTGGTTGTAGTGCATGATTTTACATTTTTAGCTGGAACGTCAAATGGTTCTGATTCTTTTTTCACTGTAATCCTATACAAATTGTTTATTCTACCTAATTTTGGTAGAATTTTTCAAGTATCATAAGTATGGTGAATGTTCAGATTATTATAGACTGTTCTGTTTTAGACAGATTCTGTTTTTGATGCATAGTTTACTTGTTTTGATGAAACTATCAATTTGTATTAGTGGATTAAGCCATGAAAAAGATATATTACAGTACACACAATGCAAAAGAAAATATGAATTGGTTTGCAACAGTACTTGGAGTAGTGGTTTGCTTTATTAGTATAACAGATCTTACCGAGTTTTCTGTTGAAGTTTTGTGTGGATGAAGTGTTCGATGATCGAGAAGGTCTCGATGTGAGAAGAAGGAAGAGAGGCAAGAGCTCAAGCTTGGGGATGCCCGAGGCACCCCAAGTAAATATTCAAGGAGACTCAAGCGTCTAAGCTTGGGGATGCCCCGGAAGGCATCCCCTCTTTCTTCAACAAGTATCGGTATGTTTTTGGATTCGTTTCGTTCATGCGATATGTGCAATCTTGGAGCGTCTTTTGCATTTAGTTTTCATTTTTCTTTTATGCACCATGCTGGTATGAGATAGTCCTTGTTTGATTTATAGAATGCTCTTTGCACTTCACTTATATCTTTTGAGTATGGCTTTATAGAATGCTTCATGTGCTTCACTTATATCATTTGAAGTTTGGATTGACTGTTTCTCTTTACATAGACAACCGCCATTTGCAGAATGCTCTTTTGCTTCACTTATATTTGTTAGAGTGTGGGCATATCTTTTGTAGAAAGAATTAAAATCTCTTGCTTCACTTATATCTATTTAGAGATATGACAGGAACTGGTCATGATCACATGGTTAGTCATAAAATCGTACATAAAACTTGTAGATCACTGAATATGATATGTTTGATTCCTTGCAATAGTTTTGCGATATAAAGATGGTGATATTAGAGTCATGCTAGTGGGTGGTTGTGAATTGTAGAAATACTTGTGTTGAGGTTTGTGATTCCCATAGCATGCACGTATGGTGAACCGTTATGTAACGAAGTTGGATCATGAGGTATTTATTGATTATCTTCCTTATGAGTGGCGGTTGGAGACGAGCGATGATCTTTTCCTACCAATCTATCCCCCTAGGAGCATGCGCGTAGTGTACTTTGTTTCGATGACTAATACATTTTTGCAATAAGTATGTGAGTTCTTTATGACTAATGTTGAGTCCATGGATTATACGCACTCTCACCCTTCCACCATTGCTAGCCTCTCTAGTACCGCGCAACTGTCGCCGGTACCATAAACCCACCATATACCTTCCTCAAAACAGCCACCATACCTACCTATCATGGCATTTCCATAGCCATTCCGAGATATATTGCCATGCAACTTTCATCGTCATCATATACATGACTTGAGCATTCATTGTCATATTGCTTTGCATGATCGTAAGATAGCTAGCATGATGTTTTCATGGCTTGTCTGTTTTTTGATGTCATTGCTATGCTAGATCATTGCACATCCCGGTACACCACCGGAGGCATTCATATAGAGTCATATCTTTGTTCTAGTATCGAGTTGTAATATTGAGTTGTAAGTAAATAAAAGTGTGATGATCATCATTATTAGAACATTGTCCCATGTAAGGTTATCAAAATAAAAGTGGCCAAAGAAGCCCAAAAAAAGAGAGAGAGGCCAAAGAAGCCTACTAAAAAAAGAAAAAAAAGAAAAAAACAAAAAAATGAGAGAAAAAGAGAGAAGGGGCAATGTTATTATCCTTTTACCACACTTGTGCTGCAAAGTAGCACCATGTTCTTCATATAGAGAGTCTCTTGAGTTATCACTTTCATATACTAGTGGGAATTTTCATTATAGAACTTGGCTTGTATATTCCAACGATGGGCTTCCTCAAATGCCCTAGGTCTTCATGAGCAAGCAAGTTGGTTGCACACCCACTTAGTTTCAGCTTGAGCTTTCATATACTTATAGCTCTAGTACATCCGTTTCATGGAAATCCCTACTCACTCTCATTGATATCTATTGATGGGCATCTCAATAGCCCGTTGATACGCCTAATTGATGTGCTATCTTCTCCTTTTTGTCTTCTCCACAACCACCATTCTATTCCACCTATAGTGCTATGTCCATGGCTCACGCTCATGTATTGCGTGAAAGTTGAAAAGGTTTGAGAACGTCAAAAGTATGAAACAATCGCTTGGCTTGTCATCGGGGTTGTGCATGATGTGAGTATTTTGTGTGAAGAAGATGGAGCATAGCCAGACTATATGATTTTGTAGGGATAACTTTCTTTGGCCTTGTTATTTTGAAAAGACATGATTGCTTTATTAGTAGGCTTGAAGTATTATTGTTTTTATGTCAAATGATCTACTATTGCTTTGAATCACTCGTGTCTTAATATTCATGCCATGATTAGACACATGATCAAGATTATGCTAGGTAGCATTCCACATCAAAAATTATCTTGGGGACGAGCAGTAATTAAGCTTGGGGATGCTGATACGTCTCCGTCGTATCTATAATTTTTGATTTTTCCATGCAAATATTATTGAACTTTCATATACTTTTGGCAACTTTTTATACTATCTTTGGGACTAACATATTGATCCAGTGCCATTGCCAGTTCCTGTTTGTTGCATGTTTTTTGTTTTGCAGAATATCCATATCAAACAGAGTCCAAACGGTATAAAAACCGACGGAGACTTTTTTTGGAATATATATGATTTTTGGGAAGAAAAAACCACGCAAGACGGTGCCTGAGGTGGCCACGAGGCAGGAGGGCGTGCCTGCCCCATGGGCGCACCCCTGACCCTCGTGGGCCACCCGTAAGGCGGTTGATGCCCTTCTTTTGCCTCAATAAATCTAATATCTGGATAGAAATCATGTCAAAATTTCAGCCCAATCAGAATTATGGATCTCCGGGAATATAAGAAACGGTGAAAGGGAAGAATCTGAGAACACAAAAACAGAGAGAGACAGAGAGACAGATCCAATCTCGGAGGGGCTCTCACCCCTCCCATACCATGGAGGCCAAGGACCAGAGGGGAAACCTTTCTCCCATCTAGGGAGGAGGTCAAGGAAGAAGAAGACGAAGGGGCCCCCTCTCCTCTTCTCTTCCGGTGGCGCCGAAACGCTGCCGTGGCCATCATCATCATCACCGCGATCTACACCAACACCTCCGGCATCTTCACCAACATCTCCATCACCTTACCCCCTCTATCTACAGTGGTCCACTCTCCCGCAACCCGCTGTACCATCTACTTGAACATGGTGCTTTATGCTTCAAATTATTTTCCAATGATGTGTTGACATCCTATGATGTCTGAGTAGATTTTCGTTGTCCTATCGGTGGTTGATGAATAGCTATGATTGATTTAATTTTCTTGTGGTTATGTTGCTGTCCTTTGGTGCCCATCATATGATTGCACGCATGGATCACACCCTAGGGTTAGTTGTATGTTGATAGGACTATGTATTGGAGGGCAAGAGTGACAGAAGCTTCAACCTAGCATAGAAATTGATGCATACGGGATTGAAGGGGGACCAATATATCTTAATGCTATGGTTGGGTTTTACCTTAATGAACATTAGCATTTGCAGATGCTTGCTAATAGTTTGCATAGAATTCCAAGTCAGGGATGACATGCTAGCAGTGGCCTCTCCCACATAATACTTGCTATCGGTCTAGTAAAGTAGTCAATTGCTTAAGGGGCAATTTCGCAACTCCTACAACCACTTTTCCACACTTGCTATATTTACTTTATTGCTTCTTTACTTACAAACAGCCCCTACCTTTTATTTACTTGCTCTTTATTATCTTGCAAACCTATCCAACAACACCTACAAAGTACTTCTAGTTTCATACTTGTTCTAGGTAAGGTGAACGTTAAGCGTGCGTAGAGTTGTATCGGTGGTCGATAGAACTTGAGGGAATATTTGTTCTACCTTTAGCTCCTTGTTGGGTTCGACACTCTTACTTATCGAAAACTGTTGCAATGCCCTATACTTGTGGGTTATCAGGGCTCATGATGTGGTAAACATAAATAAAACCCTGGCTAGACGGGCCACAGCCCCCGCACAGCTCCGTTGTTACCCTGATCCATCGCTAAAACTAGTATAAATAACAACTGCTTGTTCCTAAAAATACTGCGCGACTTGCTGGGTCCCTGGTGTCGGCTGCTCGTAGTGTAATTCTCTCGTTTATTGACTACATTGATAATGGCGTGAGCCCCAGATGTCCAACCATTAGGAGGAACCATATTTTTGGGCTTGTACTATAGAGGCACTTGCTTGCGTACTGCCATGACGCTGGTGGGTCCCTACTGTCATCCTCTCCACGTACAGTCATCTCCTTGTTCCTCTCGGTTGTTGACGATGTTGACAACGGAAGAGGGCGGCGCACCACGCATGGCGAGCGAACCAAGGCCGCAAGGCGGAGGACGACGACGAGGCCTCAGACAGACTGAACAGGAGTCGTTGAAGATGCGCCAGTCCAGTCGCAGGCGGAGGGGAGTATGAGGGTTGACTGGTTCGGGCGCGGGTGTGTGTTGGGGCAGACGTCGCCGGAGAATAACAGGATGTGTGGGGGAATAGAGGGAGCGACCGGCCAACATTGGAGGGTACGTACGGTAGGGCGGCGGAGGCGTAGCCAGCCATGGGAGACGGGAGCAGGCGGAGCAGACGGGGTGGTTTGGTTTGGGCGGCTGGAGGAAGAAGACAAGAGATAGAAGATACACGACAGATGTTGGATGTCAATCCAACGGCTGGTAGGCAGAATCATTTGTTGACTGGCTAGTAAGTCGACACCACCTTGGATAGGCTATTTCCTCGCGGGTCCCAAATGTCAGAATCCAAATCTGTCACGGTCATGCAGCCTTTCCTATGAAAATTTACAACCCATTTGATGTGCTAGTTCGAAATAAGTTTGTGGGTGCTGGTGGGGGCTAATCACTTGGCTTCTGTAATGCACAGTGAGCTCAAGCAGCCTGCGAGAGTGATGTTATTTCCCTTGGTTGGGATTTGTTTCAATATTTCACTCTAAATTAAACGAATGGCAAGCCATTTGCCTTGTTTCAAAGAAAATATGACAGTCACAGCCGAGTTGAAAAGGGCAGGAACATCTAACTCCAGCTTACAAACTATACAAAAGCACGAGGGTTAATTGTTCATCAGGTTTACAAAAAAACCAGATTGAAAAGGGCAACAACATCTAATTCCAGCACTGTTTTCGGCAGTCACAGTCAAATGGATCGGTCAGGTCCATAGAATGAACATCCTGGGTCGTAAAATTTACTGGATTATGACCACAATATGTTGTAAATAGAAGCCCGGCACGTTCAGAAGCTCTTTTGCCCACCTGAAACTCCTTTTTTTGCTCTTTGACATACCCATCCGTCAATTCAGTAAATATATGGTCTTTTGAATTGATTTTACTATTTACTAGTGTGGATGGGCTATTTTGTCTTGGGCCTAGAGAAACAATTACTACTAGTACAGTGGAGACACTCTACAGCTACACAGAAAAACAATTACTACCAGTACAGTGGAGACACTCTACTGCTTCTGGCTCCTCCTAGGTCATTGAAACGTCTCCCTCTACTGAATGTCGTTATACTTTTGTTCACCGACATGCGGGCCATGCAGCGCGCGGGCCCAAATGCCATCCACCAAATTAGAAGGCAGTATGCAGGTGGAGAGTTACCCCGGTCATAGCGCGGCATTAACGAGTCATCGTATTACAAAACCCCACCCCCCCCCCAAGTCTAAGTTTGACGGACGAAGCAACCATCATTTCACTCTTTGTTGAATCCCCTTCTCCCTCACCATCTTCAAGAAAGGCAACACTCGCATCTGCCACTGTTCTTCTCTCCGAACGAAGGGAAGGTAAGCGAATCTGTGATGTTGGTATATTTTCATTAAGAGAAAAAAAGAACTTTTGCAAAGCAGTAACCGATCCTCACTCTCTTTTTTGCTTCATTGTCATTGCGATTGTGTTTTCCTTTCAGTGGTCTCCTAGTATTCATCAGTTTCATGATGGACCAAGGAGAACCAGGCAAAGATCTGCCGATATTGGAGCAGACGCGAGAGGCTGATCCCCACGAGACAGAGAGCTCCAAGAAGATGAAGGCAACCACCGAGCCGACCCCAGATACGCTCACAGCCACTACTGAGATGATCAATGCCCCGTTTGAGGTTACAGCCCCCGTGGCACTGCAGGAGTAGTTTTCCCCCTTCGAGGATGTGTCCACCCCCGCTGAGCTGCCCAAGGTGATTTCCTTGTTTGCCGATCTCGATTGTGGTTTTTCATCTAAGTATGTGGTGATTTTTTTTAGAAAAGGAAGTACGTGGTGATTAATAATTCAAAATTTTATTAGCTTTGATGCCATGCTATACATAGTGGTTTAAATAACTTGTGTTTCTTATACTAAAAAGTAATTCAGAATTTGTTTCTGTTTCCTGATGCAGACAAGGATTGTGTGGTTGTACATGTCATTCGCTATGAGGCGGACGACCTGAATATATGCACTGGGAAAACAGAGTTCTTAGGCTATTGGATCCTGGAAGCCATTTGCGGTTGTACCAATGAAGAGTTGTATTCCAGCCTCACTGTTGTCAGGCGTGTTATCTAGGGTGTACTGGAGCACAAGAAGTTCAAAGCTACTCTTTTGTTTGTGAGGCATACTGTTCTTGTCAAGCTTACGCAGGAAGATGATGTGGCATGCCTCCACAAACAAGTTTATCAGTGGCAAGACCACAAGGTTGTCTTCATGAAGGTTCACAGGATTGAGCTGCTGCGGGACGTCCTCGATGATGTTCATGGCAAGGTCCGTCTTGTATCCAACCCAAATTAGATCGAGGCATGAAATAGTTTCCCCAGCTAGTGTTTAATAGTAGTTTGGATTGTGTCTAATTATCCGAACCTTTCCTGTTATCGACCCTTCTGGGGCTAGTACTCTGTTTGAATCCGTCTATGGGAATTGCTGCTACTTTTGTGTGCCCGTGAATCATGTGAGAACATCATAATTGTTGCCGAGACAGATGCGTCCTCACTAGTTTTTTCATGAGTATGGCATGGTAAGACATAAGTTGTCACAGTTTATCATACGAGCAGTGTGTGTTTTGATGAAATAGAGCACTCGTTCGAGAATCGCGCGCCGACGTATACGTAAGTACTTGTAAACATTGTTGATGCTACCCCACTTGTAAGCAGTTGTGCAAAACATGGCACATTGGCTCAGCTCGCTTCAATACTAGGTATCGACCAGCTAACAATCAACAATCTGCTGTCTGACATATAAGCAACTATGTATCTTGTTACAGTGGTTCATGCAGTTAATTGAGTCCACAATGTAATAAATTCCAAACATTCACACGCTAGTCCAGCGCTCATGTGGAACACTCACATTAAACTCGTCTTCATAAAAAACTTGAAAAGCATAAGTTAAGCAATTTTATACATCTCAATGATTCATAGAACATAACAAACATATACTAGTTCACAGCAAAAGACAAAGTTGTGAGAAGGTTTACAAATCAGGAAAAAATAAGCAAGGCTTCTCTGAGCAAAGGGCCTCCCGTCAGGCTTAAATTTCCTGGAGTTCACTCTGGTTTTTTCTTGTTGCCACATCCAGGGTTAGGTTCTCTCATTCCAAAATAACCAATTATAATTGTGGTCTCAGCTGGAATGCTGAACTGAATCATGCAGTGTACTGACCAACTGAAATGCTTGTGCATTCCACTAAATTTAAGCACCGCTATTTTCAGAAGTAAGCAGACTACAATGCCTCTTGTCCGTGCACCTGTCCAAAAAACTGCCATGCAGCCATGCCAGCTAGTCCTCGGTCCATGGATGAACTGGTAGAAAGTGCATTCCAGACTAGGATGCAGTTGTTTTCGCTCGTACCTGCACTGCAATCAGGAAGTAAAACGTACGAATTAGCTTCTTTTCGATTGTGTTGGTCATTCTACCTTAGTTACTACCAATGTAGGGATACCTTGAAGACGGGAGGGTAGAAGACGGCAACGAGGGATAGCCATCTCATTTTGCATAGTTGTACTAAAACTGAGGTGTGTGCTTTTGATTGCGCGGATAGAAACAATACAGAGAGAGACATCCCGAAACGATATGGAGACAAACATCCCTGTTTGCGCAAATACGAAATACGGTTATTTAAACAATGACAAATATTACTACTTTCCCCCGTTTCCTCTTAGAACCAAGTCCTAGATTCATGCTACAGCTTTCCCACTTTCTTCCCTGTTTGAACCAACGCTTTGAGTCAACTATATGAACTAGCTTTACTTCTAATAATAGTAGAAGTCTAGGTGGCTTTGGAACAGCGGACGGAAGTAGAAAATGATCCACACGAAGGGAGCTGGGGCAGTAGAGCAAGGCAGGTTTTGAAGGAATATATACCTGAGGGTCGTGGGCATGTGGCAAAGACGGCGTCGGGAGGCCGCATATTGGCCACAATACCGCAGGGAGGAAGAAGGGGTCGGAGGCCTTCCCGAGCCGGTGCTCTCTCAGAGAGAACGACACGGCCGCCGATCGGGACGCGCAGGCAGCCGTTGGTCTCCTCCCTCGCCATCGACAACAGCGTGAACGATGCACCTACACCCCTGCCCCGGTCGAGGTTGCCCGGCTAGATTTGTGACCAGCCGTGAGCTGCGAGAGAGTGTGGCCACCTATGTGTTGCTTAGATCTGGAGAGCATGAGAGAGTGAACGAGAGGAACCCTAGTAAAGCAAGCACTAAGGCTCCTGCTTTTATATATAGTGGAGTGATTTTGTTGTACCAGCTTCAAAAAATGCGCCCCTACGTGTACCCGCGAGTGGCTGTGAGAGAACTAGTGCGTGCGTGCACCGCTTCTCTTCATGAGAGTACAATATACTATGCCCAAAGAACGTTCGCCGCAAGAGTAATAGTATAAGTGTGTGATGTGTGAGCTAAGATAAAATGTGCATGCCGCCTTTTGTTTTTTAGAAGTTCTGAGGGTAGGGTGTGAAGAGCACATATGTGTGTGACGTCTACCTGTAGATAGACGGTGGGTGCGACGTGCGAGTCTGTGAGAGGACTCGGGAGAGTCGTGACTTGTGAGGGTGCGTGTGCGTGAGAGAGAGGGGGGCACGTATCAATGCAATGCATGTGTCCGTAAATCATTATCTGACAAACGTTCGCCACAAGCCTTTTCCTGACGAACGCCGTAAGAACCGTTAGATCGGCATCCGACAGTGTCAGTTTTGCCATGTCATTTAACAGAACAGCCACTCCTCCTACACACAAATCTTCCACGTGATTGTTAGCAACTGTCGTATGCTCACTCCGTTCCGAAATGCAGTGCATATAGCTTTATTGAAAATTCAAACCTCGCAAACTTTTACCGAGTTTTCGTGTACCAAATTGCACATGTAGAATACCATGTATATATCATTTCATTCATCTTGGAGAGGTAACTATAAAGATGGGTGAGGAGTCTACAAAGAAATACCATCATATCGCCTGCAGCAATTTCAAGCATCCTTTAGTGTCGAGGAATATCATAGGAACTCTATATGATATTTTTATAGGATTTTTCCTTTAGAGCCAATTGGTTCATAGGAATAGATTCATATACTCCATATTTCAAAGGAAATAAACATGATATCATTTCTATAGCTTTAGAGCCACTTGGTTCATATGAATGGATTCCTATACTCCCTTAATTTCAAAGGAAAATAAACATTAGCGTATATTCAATAGAAAAGCTCCTATGATATGAACCAAATTACATCTCTTTTCTAATCCGTCCTCATAGGAATTGAGATACATGTCATCTCTGGATTCAATAGAAAAGTTCCTATGATGTGAACCAAATGACATCTCTTTTCCAATCCCTACTCATAGGAATTGAGATCCTCCATGTCATCTCTTTCCCTACAACTTCCATGTATACATCTTCTATTCCTAAATAGATAGTACAACCCACTAGTAGCTTTTTTCCAAAACATGCAACTATGGCACAAGAACTATATAGTGTGCCAATAACTTTGAAAGATGGTCGCTGGTGAAGCTAACCCGACCGTGCAGAGATAGGCAAATCCGAGCACTACTGGCCGTTGGATATCATCACCATTCCACCAGATCTGTCACATGTACAATTTAGAAGACTCCATGGTTGAACTTAAGCATAATGCACAAACCTCAAAACACAAGCACTTCTCCTTTGTTCTACAATCTTCTGTATCATTACTGATTATTTTTTCTAAATGAATTGCCATTATTTGTTTTGTACTTTATGATTTACAATGCACAACACCATGAATCTTAACATTTTTATAAAACTAATTGATTTTGAATGAGATGAACTATAAGAACTAAATGAACATCTACATCATGCATATATGACTCAAAGCTTTACATTATATAGTGTGTATTTATTCATAATTTGGTTTCGAAATCTCATGCGTTCAATACATGTGTACCTTACTAGTTTTGAGTATAGTAGCAAATCTCACGCGGCCCCGGGTATATCAAAATGCAGGGCACATGCATCATTGCCTTTCGGTCGAACCTACGTCCACAATTTTTTGTACGTACTATATCTCCAGTGGTCCTCGAACCCAAAATGCTGCCTCATTCCCGTAAAACCAAGCGACCCACACATATTTAAGGCGTCGACTCGAACCCGTTTACTACAACGTGGCCCCGCATGCTGTAGTACTCCTACAAACCCTACCGCCGCACTCATCGGTTTTCTTCAAGAGGACGAGGGAGAAGCCGATTTGTAGTGGAGGCGCTTTCAAAAAAAAGGATCTGTAGTGGAGACCCCTACCCTAGGGTGCCTTAGGTAGCTGCCGCACGCATCATTGTTTTCTCTTTTCTTTATGCTCTTGCGCCCTAGAGTGAAATGATGGTTGCTTCGTCCGTCCAACTTAATGCAGGAAAGGTGGGGCTTTGTGATTTGACCCCTCATCGCTCATTTTCTACTACTGCGGCGCTACGACGGAGGTGCCTCCAATTCCAACCGCTGCTCCGAACTATAATTTGGTGCATCGCACGTGGAACAAGACGGTGGATGAGCCACATGTCGGGCAAAGGGGTCTTGTTAAGTGTGTCGCCATTTCGTGTGCGGACTGACCCTGCTTGAGTTGCTACGCCAACACGACAGAAGCAGCCTACCACTTGGTTTTGCTCCTTGGTGAATCCCGACTATATTGATCTAAAAAGATACGTGCTGAACTACCCTCTCTGTCTCGGTTTTTTTATTTTTAGGCGTCTCGGTTTATAGGGCCTGCACGTAGTTCTAGGTCATCCATTTGACTAACTAAATATGAGTTACTATTTCACAAAAAGTATATCATTGGATTCTTAAGTGGATGTAGTTGTATTTAAAAGTCAAGGGCGGGGCTTTTCCTGCACGGTAGGCGGGGCAGTTCCACCTAGTCGGTTCGACAGAGACGCGAGAAGACGAGGGAGTAGGCTGCTGCAAACGTAGGGATGTGTGATTTAACAGTGAGTTAATGCAGGACAGGTGGGGCCCCGTGATTTGACTTGCCATTATCATTTTAACTGCGGCGCTACGACCGGTGTGAGTTTCCCGATTCCTGACCACCTCCATATAGGTGCCTCTCCCAATGCTCCACCATGTAGTAGAGACTGGCTCTTGCATGAGAGCCCACTTCTCCACTTTTTCCTTGCCTCTCTTTCCTCCACACATGCAAAAATGCCATGTAAAGCGCACTATTGTACTTACTTTTACTTGCTCCTACAGGTGCTTAAGCTTGCCACATAGGCATAAAGTCTGATGTGGCAAGTTAATCAAGAAGAGAGAGACTAGTTTGGTGACCCAAGGAAGAAATGGTGCTAACCGCGTGTACCTAGGTGAAAAGACAATTTTGAGTCTATAGCTAATTAAATGAAGCAAACTTAGCAACACCATTTCATTGGAAGAGGTCACTCCTTGTCAAATGCAATAAATACTAGTACTCCCTGTGTCCCATAATATAAGAACGTTTTTGGCACTACACTAGTGTCAAAAACTTTCTTATATTATGGGACGGAGGGAGTACGAAGAAAGAGATAGAGAGGAGTAAAAAAATACACTTATAGCCAACCTTATAGCCAACCTTGTTGTAGTATGAGTGACTAAGTGATGACTATGTATGACATGCCAACATCAGATAGCCTAACGCACCGACGCGACCGCGCGAGCGATGCGACGGTCGTGGTGGGCATGACCATGATACGGGCTGCTGGCAGCCCTTGGATCTGAGATCAAACGGTTGCATGCTAAGTTGCTCAAAATTTGTAGAATAACCCTCCAGGATAGGATATTCACCCATAGGTCTAGAATCACGCCATGCAACCATTCAATCTCATATCCAAGGGCTCTCGGAAGCCCGTATCATGGGAGAATGGAAAGCCACTACCCTGCCGTTCGCATGCTGGCAGTTCGCTCCTACTCGTCCCCGCACGTCCTTCAATACTACGGCGGTTCACTCCTAGTCGTCCCGTCCATTCACATTATGGCAGTTCCACTAATCCTAACCCTCCTCCCAAATCCATGGCGTCCTAAATCTCCACGATCGGCGGTGAGTACAAGGTTAGAACCATCACTGGCGATGAGTTCTACGTCATCTACACCCGTTCTTCCGCGACGGTGAGCCTTTCTGGCTTCAGACGCATGTTCGAAAACTCAGATGATGAGTGGGTCGCTGGGCTAGATGTTGAGTACACCACAGTCCTGGGACGAGAGAAGGATCTAAAGGACGAAGAGAGGAAGAAGCCTGCCGTGATCCAGGTTTGCGTACATAAAGTTTGCTTGGTCTACCACATATGCCATGCCGACGTTTAGTGCTAGGATTTTAAGAACTTCCTCAAGGACAAAACAATGAAATTCGTTACTGTAGACTTTAAGAACGACAAAGAAGTCTTGGGGCAGATAGGCCTCGTTATAGGCAACCCCTTCGACCTCCCGAAGAATCGGGTGGTGCCCTCTCATCAGCCTTCAATGCTGACCCTGGCAGGAGCCATGGTTCATCCTTCGTACCGTAAACTGGAGAAACCTCATTACACGTTTCATCGTCATGCATGGCAGCGGGATGTACTAGATATAGACCACATCCACTACGCTGCAATGGATGGATACCTTTGTTTCAATATCTACAAGGGTTGGATGAAGAGCAACAGCCAAGTGTGCGGTTCAAGCAAAGAAGCATCAGCCAAGAGGAAGAGGGACAAGGACGAAGTCGAGGACGTGGACGAGGACTCCGAGTAAGGTGGCAATGTCGTTGCTCATGGTGGTTCTAAACTTCTAATGCAGTGTCTACTGGATTAATTGCATAGTTTAATTTCAGGTGTGCTTAGTTTAATTTGAGGGGTGTGTTGTGCTGAGCCCCCAACAGAACTATGTTATGTTGCTTCTCGTTACTTTAACTCTTCAGTATGTAAATACTACTAGTATTTCTTTAATAGAATTTAGCACCCCAATTAAGCACGTACTAACTTTTTTAATAGTACTATATGCATAATTTGGCGACGAGCGCTCTCTATATGTACCACCTTTTGTTTAATTTCAATTTTTGCTCCATGGCGCAATCCATCGGTAGTACTACTATACAAAAGTATACATTTTTTAAAAGGCTAGAGTACTGTTCATCACATATATAGCCAGTTAAATTCTCAACCTAGAACGACATGCATGCCATGTAGTAAACCGATACGGAGGAAGTATAGTAAAAATGAGGTGATTTTACCGAGCGATCGGCGGGGGAGCATGGCCTGTCATGCGGTCCCACGTGTCATGATGTACCAAGGCGATGCGCGTCTCCCTCTTGAGGCAAAAGCAATACTACGTGGTTTGAGATGATGGCGAACCGAAGTGTGAAATAATGGTTGCTTCGTCCGTCTGGGAAGGTGCGGCATTGTGATTTGACGTCTCATTGCTCATTACTACTACTGGGCCGGTACGAGTGGGGCGCACCCCCCTGCTGTTTTGCATTGTTATTTGGTGCTTGACACGTCGACCTGGTTGCTATATGTCCCACATGTCGGCGACAAGAAGTATAGAATTCATGAAAGGGAGCATCAACGGAGGAGTATACTACATAATTCATGAAAGGGAGCGACTTAGTTTTGGAAAAATCTGTTTTTACGGAGTACGTACCCACTAGGGTTTATGGGGCTCATCTGAAAAACATTCGTTTTTCCGTTTGATAAGTCTCAGTTCTACTATACTAGTAGTAGTACCATTACATGTTGGATTTCGAGGTGCGTTAGATCACCCGACGCAAGCAGTGTCAAGAGGAAACTAACCAATGCATGCACAAGTTCATGGAAATTTAGTGGTCATTCATGCATTCGTTCTAATTAATGCCTCGGTAAACATACCTTATTGAGAAAAATGAGCGTACTAATTACTTGTGCAAACTACGAAATTAATTCGACCACTCACCGTCTACCTTGGTTGGAGAGATTTTGGTATTGAGCCATAAACTGGAAAGGAGGGAGTAGTAACTTTTGTCTTGATTACTATTTGTGGCCTTGTATAGATGCAAAATGTATTTTTTTATAGTGGCCTTGTATAGATGCAAAATGTATTTTTTTATAGTGGCCTTGTATAAGTAAATGGAGGGAGTACCAACCAAAGTATGTAGTAGGGACGAGGAATAAATGGAGGGAGTAGTAAAATTTTCTCCTCGTGCTGTGAGCCACCGTGCGCGTGGGCGAGGGAGCGGGCGCAAAGGCGTACAGTAGTAGTAGTAGTACTACTACTACTAGTACTCGTAAGCAAGCTTCACCTCATCTTGCGAGTCACCGCGCCCGTGGGCGGGGGAGACGACGTACTAAGCAAGCTTGTCCTCGTTCTACGAGTTGACGGGACACATCAAAAGTACTCCAGTGTATAGAACCTTGCCTCTAAGGTAGGCCCCACATGGTTTGCCTCTTTTTTTAATTTAACATAACGCGTCAAGTCGCAATTTGTTTGTTCACCTGTGGTAAACGATCCTCCCTCCACCAAGTGGACAACCAGTACACGTGCCAAATTACCACGTGGGCTGCCTTTTTCGTACAGAAATGAGCTCCACCGTGTACCCGCGCGGGTGTGGTTGGGAAAGAGACGGGAGTACGTGCGCCGTGCGTGCACCTCTTCTCTTCGTGCATGTCCCCCACCTACGTGGGTGTGTGTGAGAGAGATACAAACCTAGACATAATGTGTCGTCCATCCACATGCCTCCGCACAGTTCGACAACCAGTCACCACCATGCTCCACTCCTCCTCACCTTATCTCTCATGTTTCTCCCTCCATTTTTATATACAAGGGGCCACTATCAAAATTACAATTTGCAGATATACAAGGCCACTAACACTAATCGATGCAATATTAATGGTGTTTGCCTCGTGGTACTAGCAAAGGAGGACATTAATTATCCCTTGCATGCATGCGGGAGTTTGTAAAAAATGCACCTTGATGTTCCATGCAATGCACATGCATCTTGCTAGTCCATGACAACAACGCATGGCAAAATTCCACGGTGAACGAGGGATTTGAATCTGTTGGGAGGGGCTGTTTGGATCTTGCCCGGGGTAGACAAAATATTGGCGAGCCTTTTGTCCACCGGTGCCTTTGCCACCAATGAACGAGGAATGGCTCGGGTGCTCATGCTGTCATGCATCCTCCAGCACGCACGTCGCACGTTGGAGACGAGCTCGCACAAGCTGTGTTTTTTTGTCCCACGACGCCGCCCGAGCCGCCCGCAGACCGACCGGTGACCCGCAAATTACGCCATCCAACCATAGCCGCACACATTATGACAACAACTCAACCAACCGGACGAAATTCACGCAAACACGTAGACAAACTGACATTTCATATAAACAATGACGGAAATCATATAAAATACCGGATTTTTGTACAAACATGACGGATTTCATTATATTCAAATGAACTACGCGGTGCTAGTTCTGGACAGCACATGTATATAATACCTGGCCTAAATGGTCGCCCGCCGATCGATTTGTGTTCCTCATGTCCGGCACCATGATCATCGGACTGCCGGGAGCCCCGGAGGTATATGCTTCAGCGCAAAGGACGGCTTGCTTCCCCACTGTCCAACTGATATCATTGGCTGGTGCCGAAGATGGTGGTGGCTGGCACCGGTTCGAGTTCATCACCGGCCACTACTTCACCATGGCCGGCACCGGCTCGAGTTCATCCTAACATTCCCCTCTTCCGTGGAGCCCATGCGGGGTCGACGAAGGTCCTCGCAACAAAAGGATCCGACAAGACACCTGTTGTGTACGCCGGTGTTGCCTTCGCGGTGGCCTTCATGGGACCCAAGCGGCAGCAGCCTCCCGTGTTCTACTTCTCCTCGATGATGGTGGCGGATGTGGAGGCGCTAGCCACCGACTCGTCGCTCTCCACGCACTCGGCTTCTGTCGCTGCTTGCATGGTGCGGCTGCCGGCATGGGAGTCTCGGCCGCAGAAACGGGAGACACGGTACGAGGCAGCGGCGTGGACGGCAGCAACGGCGCCTGTGCGCCGCTCCTTGTTGAGCTGGCCTGGAGCGCCGAGTTGCTGAACCGTGCGCTGGCTTGGGGCGGCAACTGGCTCCGTCAGGCGAGGGGAGGGAGGTGAATCAGCAAGCTACATAGATCGTATCCGGCGGGCTACCCTGCCGGTTGGGAAGCGGAATAACTACTCTTCGTAAGCCATTGTAAGAGTGGACAATGGAGGAGATAGGGGAGCAGCAGAGGTGTGCGATTCTTGGCCGGCGTTTGGCCTCGTTTAAATAGGAGATTAAATAGACGGCAGATGGGAGGATCTCGGCCGGCATTGCGTTTAACGCTGGCCCGGTCATGAACGGACGTGTGTCCAGAGTGGGTTTCTCGGCTTCCACGCGGGCGGGTTTCATGGAGGCGTTTGAATGTGGCACGGAGGCGTATTCAGCCGGGCGTGCCGCGAGTGGCGCCCTCGACTCTGATCTAGGACACCGCGCCGTTCTTCCACTGACGTGTGGGCCTTTGGGTGCATGGCCTGCATGTCAGTGACCCAACGCAGGCAGCGCACAGCAGAGGAACCTTTGGTGGGCCAGGGCGGTCAGAAGCGGGCATTTCATAAACCGATGATTGTTCATTGAGTGTGACGTCATCTTTTTCATGTAGATAAGCCTACTATGTTGATAGCCCGTTCGATATGTTGATTCATAAAGACCGCTGCAAACATCAATGTTCTGCTTATCACAGATAAGATTGATTAATACCCGTAACAATCCATGTCCTTAACAAAGGGTACATGCACGTATAGGTTAAGCGTGTGTCTTGCATCGTGTGTTCTGTGCATGCAGACGTGCGAGTGTTGCGTGCGTGCAAGGGTACGTTTCAGTGTTGCATGCATGGGTGCGTACGTGCGTGTGTTCGTGAGTGCATGTGTACGTGTCAGTGTTGCACGCCAGCATGCGTGCGTGTGTACGTGTTAGTGTTGCATGCCTACATGCGTGCGTGTCTTGTGTGCGTGCATGTGTACGTGCGGGGTGAGGCTACACGTCAGTCGACTGACTTTTTCATCTCTGGTCATTAGATTTTCCAGCCATTGGATACGAAATCAAGGGCCTCCAGTTTATCATCAAACTCCACCCCCCTGAGCCGCCAGCCACCACCGGCCAAATCGCCAGCCCCCGCCACCCGCGGCCGGCCCGCCCTCCCCGAAACCACTCCCGACC
>NC_057800.1:537335672-537352743 GCF_018294505.1 Triticum aestivum
AGCTTTTTCTCCTGGGATCCCCACCCCACCGCCCAATGAACGCCCCCCAACCGCTGGTGACTGCCAACCAGAGGTCTCACGACTTCGAATACCCACCGACCACTACTTTATTACCATTTCGGTCCTTCATATACGCGCTGACGGGTAGCCCCTATGGTAATGTCAGCTGTTGAATGTGGACCGTTTGACTAGTCAATTGATCGTGTTATCAACAAATTACGGAGCTGTATGGTGAGCCAGTGACCGTATGATCACCCTAAAATGTACTCCTATTTTATTAACACAGTACAGACTCAAACTACCATTTCTTTCTTTCATATACGGGCTGATCGGTGGGCTCCACAGTTATGCGCCCCGATGGTGCAACACTAGTTGCGCCGCGTGGAACGTTTGACTGGTCAATTGGTTGTGTCATCAACAAAATACTGAGTTGTATGGGTGAACCAGTGACCGTATAATCATGATATGTATTTGTTTAACACGGTACAGACGCAAGGGCTGATATATACGCGCAAGCACTCACCGCTATAAGTGCACACACGCGAACCCTACCCCTATGAGCACCTTCGAGAGAGTGGGCCAACATATGTGATCTTGAGATTTTACGAAGTCACCATAGGTGCCTCGTAGTCAAGTGGAACGTCTCCTCCCACTAAATGTACATCGCCGGAAAATACTGAAATTGACACAAGATAAATGCAAGCACCGGGACTTTAACCTTGGTGGGCTCGAGAAACCACTGTCCTCTAACCATCCAACCACATGTTGGTTAGCACGACAAAATGTATGTGGTGACCGTGATGAGCTTATTCTGAATTCCAGTGACCATATCGTGCTTTCGCTTCAAATATAATGACCGTAAGTGTCGTCAACAAAATATGGAGCACACATCAAATGGAAAGTCCCTCAGTGTCATCAACAAAATATGGAGACGTATTGTGAGCTAGATACCGTTGTACTATTGTATATGCTTATTTTCTTAGTGGGCGACTGCGTGTGTGGTGTGGTGGGCACATCATTTCTAGTTGTGGTGGGTCAACATGAAGACTCATGGGTCGGTTCCATCCTGTGCCACATATAGGTTGGACCGAGATGTGTTATACGAAGACCCATGTGGAGGACTCGGGGAACAACACGAAGCTACCAGAGTCGCGGAGGACTCTATCCCCACTGGTGATAAGCCGACTATATATGATTTGTAACCCTAGGCCCTTAGTATGTTATACAAGCTTGGGGGCTAGTTCGTCGATAGTATACACACACGCACAATGCTTGGTATTCACGTGTACTTTGTACACACCCCTATCACTAATATACACTACCAGGAGTAGGCTCTTTCTTCAACTGCAAGGGTCCGATCCGAACTAGGGTAAAACTTTGCCTCGTATTACCATCCAGCCCAACAGCCAGGGATATCCTACCGAATGATATGATGAAATCATATCTGCCAACTACTAAGAGAGAGGTGTGTCGGGGGGGCAGTGATGTGTGCGAGAGAGGCCTAAAGATAATGTGCGTGTGGGAGACACGTAGGCACATATATGTGCGTATAGAGGGCTAGTAGAGACCGTGCATGTGTATATATGCATGTGAGAGAAATAGTGTTTTCCAACTGAGATTAGTGAAAAGAGTGGTACATAGAAGTTAGAAAGAGAGAGAGAGAGAAACAGAGAGAGCATGTGCGTGAGACACCCTGACACCCTGAGAGAGATTGTGAGCATGTGTGAAAGAGAAATGCCGATGCATATAAAGTGTGTGCACTTATGCGTTAGATAGAGAGATATATAACGCGTTTGTGAGAATGGGGTGAGGCATAGTGCATCTACATGTAAAAGGCGGTTCTACGCATTAAATTAAAATATAAATGGCATTATTATTTTGGATGAGATCATGAATTTTGCAAATTGCGTATGGACGAAAATCGATCTATCAGACACCCATACTCTATTGAATTCTAGCATGTGCATGTGTTTATTTCATATTACCGATCCATAGAGTGAGAGCGGTTTGAAATACAGGCAATGGATGCTTTTGCAATTCATATATAAACATTAATTAGTGCACTCCATGTTGTTAGTGTGAAGCACTTTATACATATGTCACTTGCATGGATACATTTCAAATTGCTAGCTACGAAATAGAATACATGTCGAATTCAACATAAAGGGGGTTTTGAAGATTTGAATTCATAGGAAGTGCATTCATCTATTTGAACCCGAGATAATGGCATTTGTAAATTAGATGTAAAAGGGGGCATCAATCTTTGTTGTGAGTTTGAACATGCTATATATATTCATACGCATATCTAACTTTTTTTGCAACTAGGGAGATTATATCTGGAACCATGCATGAACTGAGGTAAGTTGCATATTTTTCAATATATACTCGTGTACAACGTATATTCAAATGTACCCCCTCCATTCCAAAATAATCGTAGCTTTAGGATTTTCAAGAGTAAAGATTTGTGAAGTTTGACAAATCCTGAAAGTTCAATTCAAGAGAACCTAAAACGTTAATGCTTATGCTCTCAAATATTGAACAAAGCGCCAAATAGGCCTCTGGTCACCCGAAACAGCGCGAGACTAATGTTTTGGTGGTAGGAAATTACTGTCTTGACTCTGGCCCGTGTAGCCTATCGGCCCGATGTCCAAAGGTCTAAACCGGGGTAGGTTTGTAACTTCACCAAGACGCCAGTCTCAACCGCCTCCGAGAAGCATTCATACGCCTTGGGCGCCTACCCATGCGCTCAGCCGAAATCTATCCCGCCCACATTTGGGACACCTGACATGACTGTCCTACCCCCAACCCGCAATATGTCTGAAATTTTAGATGGGGGCAAAGTTTGTAACTTTCCCCAAATTTCAAACAAGCGCATCTCAAACTGAAACATTGTTGCCCCTTAGTTCCCCGCCTCCCTCTGTTTCCCCATTCATACTCCGTCGGCGCGAAAACACCCTCTCCACCAGCCGCGAAACCCCAGCCTCCTCCGTCCTCCACCCCATAGCAGCCAATCCACCGCCGCCCTCCTCCATCACGCCGGAGCTGGTACCCCGACATCGTCGTCCAACGCAACCGCAACCGCAACACCCTCAATGACTTAGCAGCTAAAGCTGAGGCAGAGCTGCCTCCACGACGCCGACGTGCGCCGTACCAGAACCACTCTGACCACGCTGTCTTGCGCCTCACTGCTACGGCTCCACTATCGCAACCGTCCACCGCACTGGAGCTGTTCCCGCTACGCCGTCGTTCTCCGCCTCGGATCTGCTTCCCCGCTGCCGACAGACGGCCACCGCACCACACTCAACAACTTGGCCATGGGTTCTTCCAAGGCTGCACCATCCTCCAAAACTTCTGGTTTCCGGCGAACAACAAGAAGATCGTCGGAAAAACAGAAAGAGGACACAACACTGCCAGCAGAAAGAGGTACTCCTCTTCCCTTATTCGTGCAAATATTACGTCTCCGCTCACACCGTATTCATCACACGAAAGAAACTAGTTGAGTGCTTCTTACTGCATCTTCTTCGTGATACTAAATGCACAAGGCTTCCTCCCTTTTACTATTTCACCTTTGATAGAGGTCAGTAGCCCGCCTGGATTTCAATTCAGGGTCAGTCGAACCGCAATTAAAAGAAGCAATACCTGCTTAGGCGCGCGAAGCACCTAGTCCGCCTGTTCCCGGGGGAAGCGGCGCATCGGTGTCTATCATAGGGGAGTGGGGCGCAGGAGCTGCTTCCGCCCGATCTGGAGTTCGGCAAGGCTTGAATGGATGGCCTGGGAGGCAGTGCCAGGCACGGCGGTGCGGTGAGGTCGAGGGGAGGGCGCAGGCAGGGGAGGAATACTGGGTCGGTGGTCGCTGGAATTTCGAGGAAGATTGTCAACACTGACTGGCTAGAGGTAGATGAAGGCGATCTGCCCGTTCTTTGTACATCAGACGGTGCAAAAAAATGGACTGACCTATTTGATTTCAGTTGACTGTTATTTTCGTAGAATCCTGTAGTAATTTAGTGTGCCATGCATGTTGTAGACCTATCATATGTCTCCCGTCATTTATTTCTCACCGACCTGCTATCTGCTACCTTTACACTGTACTAATTGTGCACACACTTCACCCATACTCACACTATTGTATTTTTATGCATGGGTATTTCAGACTCTCACGCAGTGTTGATGAATGCAAAAAAGAAAAGACACAAGTCGCTGCAGTGTAATTCGAAGATAAGCACTAAGTGTTTCAGTGCTCTAATGGGTGCAGTGACAGCAGTTGGAGACAGTAAACGTAGCTCTGTAGTTGATGATCTCAATTGCCACACACAACCATCCCAGGTGCTTGCTTTAACTTCGCACTGTCAAATGTGGTTGCATGTTGCATATGGTGTCTAGCTTGTATTGCTTCCAATTTGGTTAAATTGCATCTGCTTACTTTACACATTATACCTTTGATAATGACATGCCTTCCTATTTTTGATACATACTACATATGTCTATTAACCATGTTCGTACATCAAACTAATGCTCTTTTGTATCCCTCGTCAATCACTTATGATGAGACAGTCACCCGAGTGGGTTACTATGAGATGCCCTAGTCGTTTAAAGAGTGCAATGTCATCCTCCCCACATGATTCTCAAGAAACAGCAAGGCTAAATGAAGATAGTCAACGTAGCTCTCTAGTTGATCACCGCAATTCCCCCACACCACCATCGCAGGTGCTTGCTCTTACTTGGTAGTGTGATATGTGGTTGCATGTTTCATATGGTGTCTACCTTGTAATCCTTCTAATTAGGGTAAATTGCATCTGCTTAGTTAACACATTATACCTGTGAATATGACATGCCTTCCTATTTTTGGTACATACTACGTCTTTCTATTAACCATGTTCTTACATGAAACAACTTTTCTTGTGTATCCCTCATCAATGCTCCTAATTTGTTAATTTGCATCTCCTTAGATTACACATTATACATGTGAATATCACACGCCTTCCTGTTTTTCGTACATACTACATCTTCCTATCACACCATGTTCTTACATCAAACTACTATTCTTGTGTATCCTGCGTCTATCGCTTATGATGAGACAGCCACGCGTGTGGGTTAATATGAGATGCAATACTCTTATAAAGAAAGCAATTTCATCCTCTCCACATGATTCTCAAGAAACAGCAAGCCTAAATGAAGATATTGAACATAGCTCTGTACCTGAAGACCGCACTTCCACTACACCACCATCATAGGTGCTTGCTCTAACTTCACAGTGTGATATGTGGTTGCATGTTGCATACGGTGTCTAGCTTGTAATGCTCCTAATTAGGGTAAATTGCATCTTCTTAGTTTACACACTATACCTGTGAATATGACATGCCTTCCTATTTTTGGTACACACTACATCTATGTGTTAACCTTGTTCTTACATGAAACTACCTCTCTTCTGTATCCTGCATCAATCACTTACGACGAGTCACCTTTATTCATTGCATATGGCATATTATTTCTAGCCCGTTGCCATGTATTGCTTCTAATTTGGTCAAATACATTGGTTAGGGCACCCTTTTAATTTGGCAGAGTGATATTGGTTTCATCTTTCATATGGTTTCTAGCTTGCATCGATTCTAACAAGTTCAAGCACCTTGTGCTTAGTTTACACTTTATACATCATACATGTCAATATGTCACGCCGTATTGTTTTTCATACATATTCCATCCTCCTATCATGCGGCTGCCTTACATGAAAGTAGTGTTCGTCAGTATCATGCATCAATGAGTTCTGAAGAGCAAATTTTATTCCTTTTTCTTGTGGGTTTGACTTGATAAGGCAAAATCAAAAAAGAGGAAGCAAAAGATTAAGGAAGGCCATGATGGTTGTCGTGGTATTCTCACAGGGGGTGCAGGACGACATAGGCCACAAGGTGGCTTCGTGTGAGGGCAAGACTGCTGCTGATAGGCCCGGGAGCAGGTATGCAAGTAGCACGTGGTAGTTTACCCAGGTTCAAGGCTCTCCGGAGAGATAATACCCCTACTCCTGCATGTCTGAGTATATCTGGTATGTATATCTAGTACAAAGTGCTCCTGGAGCTCTATCTAAGCTTAGTGCCATAGGCATCTGGCTTTGCATATGTATCTGGCATGGTGGTCGTATGGGTGTGCTTGGGCATACTTTCTCGTGGGAGTGGATGGATGGATGGCTAGCTAGCTCTCTTGCTAGCTAGCTTGTTTGTGGGTGTGTGCGTGAGAGTCCATCCTGGATGGATGGATGTGTGACCATATATATAGGCATGTGATGTCTACTACACAACCTTCTTCTTGTAGACGTTGTTGGGCTTCCAAGTGCAGAGGTTTGTAGGACAGTAGCAAATTTCCCTCAAGTGGATGACCTAAGGTTTATCAATCCGTAGGAGGCATCGGATGAAGATGGTCTCTATCAAGCAACCCTGCAACCAAATAACAAAGAGTCTCTTGTGTCCCCAACACACCCAATACAATGGTAAATTGTATAGGTGCACTAGTTCGGCAAAGAGATGGTGATACAAGTGCAATATGGATAGTAGATAATAGTTTTTGTAATCTAAAATAATAAAAACAGCAAGGTAGCAAGTGATAAAAGTGAGCGTAAACGGTATTGCAATGTGTTGAAACAAGGCGTAGGGTTCATACTTTCACTAGTGTAAGTTCCCTCAACAATGATAACATAATTGGATCACATAACTATCCCTCAACATGCAACAAAGAGTCACTCTATAGTCACTAATAGCAGAGAACGAACGAAGAGATTATGGTAGGGTACGAAACCACCTCAAAGTTATTCTTTCCAATCAATCTGTTGGGCTATTCCTATAAGTGTCACAAACAACCCTAAAGTTCGTACTAGAATAACACCTTAAGACACAAATCAATCAAAACCCTAATGTCACCTAGATACTCCAATGTCACCTGAAGTATCTGTGGGTATGGTTATATGATATGCATCACACAATCTCAGATTCATCTATTCAACCAACACAAAGGACCTCAAAGAGTGCCCCAAAGTTCCTACCGGAGAATCACGATGAAAATGTGTGCCAACCCATATGCATAGGTTCATGGGCGGAACCCGCAAGTTGATCACCAAAACATACATCAAGTGAATCACATGATATCCCATTGTCATCACAGATATCCACGGCAAGACATACATCAAGTGTTCTCAAATCTTTAAAGACTCAATCTGATAAGATTAATTCAAAGGGGAAACTCAATTCATTACAAGGGAGAAGAGGGGGAGGAGAAACATAAGATCCAACTATAATAGCAAAGCTCGCGATACATCAAGATCGTATCACCTCAAGAACACGAGAGAGAGAGAGAGAGAGAGAGAGAGAGAGAGAGAGATCAAACACATAGCTACTAGTACATACCCTCAGCCCCGAGGGAGAACTACTCCCTCCTCATCATGGAGAGCGTCGGGATGATGAAGATGGCCACCGGTGAAGGATTGCCCCCTCCGGGAGGGTGCCGGAATGGGTCTAGATTGGCTTTCGGTGGCTACAGAGGCTTCTGGCGGCGGAACTCCCGATCTATTGTGCTCACAGATGTTTTTAGGGTATATGGAGATATATAGGCGAAAGAAGTACGTCAGGGGGGCCACGAGGGGCGTATCTTCTGACGTGGGGTCCAAGTCCATCAGGTGTGTTTCCTTCCAAAAATAACTTCTCCAGTTGATTTCGTTCCATTTCGACTTCGTCTGATATTCCTTTTCTTCAAAACACTGAAATAGGCATAAAACAGCAAATCTGGGCTGGGCCTCCGATTAATAGGTTAGTCCCAAAAATAATATAAAAGTGGATAATGAAGCCCATTATTGCCTAAAACAGTAGATAATATAGCATGGAGCAATCAAAAATTATAGATACGTTGGAGACGTATCAAGCATCCCCAAGTTTAATTCCTGCTCGTCCACGAGTAGGTAAATGATAAAAAGATAATTTTTGATGTGGAATGCTAGTTGGCATAATTTCAATGTAATTCTTCTTACTTGTGGCAAGAATATTCAGATCCATAAGATTCAAGACAAAAGTTCATATTGACATAGAAACAATAATACTTCAACCGTACTAACTAAGCAATCATGTCTTGTCAAAATAACATGGCCAAAGAAAGTTATCCCTACAAAATCATATAGTCTGGCTATGCTCCATCTTCACCACACAAAATATTTAAATCATGCACAACCCCGATGACAAGCCAAGCAATTGTTTCATACTTTTGATGTTCTCAAACGTTTTCAATCTTCACGCAATACATGAGCGTGAGCCATGGACATAGCACTATAGGTGGAATAGAATGGTGGTTGTGGAGAAGACAAAAAAGGAGAAGATAGTCTCACATCAACTAGGCATATCAACGGGCTATGGAGATGCCCATCAATAGATATCAATGTGAGTGAGTAAGGATCGCCATGCAACGGATGCACTAGAGCTATAAGTGTATGAAAGCTCAACAAAAGAAACTAGTGGGTGTGCATCCAACTTGCTTGCTCATGAAGACCTAGGGCATTTTGAGGAAGCCCATCATTGGAATATACAAGCCAAGTTCTATAATGAAAAATTCCCACTAGTATATGAAAGTGACAACATAGGAGACTCTCTATCATGAAGATCATGGTGCTACTTTGAAGCACAAGTGTGGTAAAAGGATAGTAGCATTGTCCCTTTATTATTATTATTTTTATTTGGCCTTTCTCTTCTTTTTTTGCCTTTCTTTTTTATGGCCTTCCCTTTTTTGGCCTTTCTCTTTTTTTGGGACAATGCTCTATTGAATGATGATCATCACACTTCTATTTATTTACAACTCGATGATACAACTCGATACTAGAACAAAGTATGACTCTATATGGATGCCTCCGGCGTGTACCGGGATATGCAATGAATCAAGAGTGACAAGTATGAAAGAATTATGAACAGTGGCTTTGCCACAAATATAATGTCAACTACATGATCATGCTAGCAATATGACAATGATGAAGCGTGTCATAATAATGGAACGGTGGAAAGTTGCATGGCAATATATCTCGGAATGGCTATGGAAATGCCATAATAGGTAGGTATGGTGGCTGTTTTGAGGAAGGTATATGGTGGGTTTATGGTACCGACGAAAGTTGCACGATACTAGAGAGGCTAGCAAAGGTGGAAGGGTGAGAGTGCGTATAATCCATGGACTCAACATTAGTCATAAAGAACTCACATACTTATTGCAAAAACCTATTAGTTATCGAAACAAAGTACTACACGCATGCTCCTAGGGGGATAGATTGGTAGGAAAAGACCATCGCTCGTCCCCGACCGCCACTCATAAGGAAGACAATCAATAAATAAATCATGCTCCGACTTTGTCACATAACGGTTCACCATACGTGCATGCTACGGGAATCACAAACTTCAACACAAGTATTTCTCAAATTCACAACTACTCAACTAGCATGACTCTAATATCACCATCTCCATATCTCAAAACAATTATCAAGTATCAAACTTCTCATAGTATTCGACACACTCATAAGAGAATTTTATTATTCTTGAATACCTAGCATATTAGGATTTTAAGCAAATTACCATGCTATTTAAGACTCTCAAAATAATATAAGTGAAGCATGAGAGTTCATCTATTTCTTCAAAATCAAACTACCACCATGCTCTAAAAGATATAAGTGAAGTACTAGAGCAAAAGACAAACTACTCCGAAAGATATAAGTGAAGATCAATGAGTAGTCGAATAATTATGCAACTATGTGAAGACTCTCTAACATTTAATAATTTCAGATCTTGGTATTTTATTCAAACAGCAAGCAAAGCAAAATAAAATTACATCTAAGAATAGAAAACATCATGTGAAGAAGCAAAAACTTAGGATCAACCGATACTAACCGATAGTTGTTGAAGAAGAAAGGTGGGATGCCAACCGGGGCATCCCCAAGCTTAGATGCTTGAGACTTCTTGAAATATTATCTTGGGGTGCCTTGGTCATCCCCAAGCTTGAGCTTTTGTGTCTCCTTAATTCCTCTCATATCACGGTCTCCCTAAATCTCAAAAGCTTCATCCACACAAAACTCAACAAGGACTCGTGAGATAAGTTAGTATAAACCATTGCAAAAACCTTATCATACTCTACTGTAGCAAATCACTAAAATTATTATTCAACATTGCATACTAAATGCCTCTGCATATTAAATAGTCCTATCCTCAAATAGAATAATTAAAGAAGCAAACATATGCAAACATAACAGCAATCTGCCTAAACAGGATAGTCTGTAAAGAATGCTGCAACATCCATACTTCCCTAGCTCCAAAAATTATGAAAGAAAATTCCCACTGTAGTAAATTTATCAAATCTTAATATTCAAATGGTTTCAACATTTTATCACATTCTTACTTTTCTAGGTAATTATTGCAACAGCGGTAAACTTTCTTTTCTCAAACAGCAACATGTATACTTGTAACATAAGCATAGTAAAGGCTATCAATGCTACTTTTATTGAAATAAAAGATGCAAAACATTGTTATAAATAACATCATGCAAATAGTAACAAAATAAATTGATGCTCCAAGCAAAACACATATCATGTGGTGAATAAAAATATAGCTCCAAGTAAAGTTACCGATGAACGAAGACGAAAGAGGGGATGACTTCCGGGGCATCCCCAAGCTTAGGCTCTTGGCTATCCTTGAATATTACCTTGGGGTGACTTGGGCATCCCCAAGCTTAGGCTCTTGCCACTCCTTATTCCATAGTCCATCGAATCCTTACCCAAAACTTGAAAACTTCACAACACAAAACTTAACAGAAAACTCGTAAGCTCCGTTAGTATAAGAAAATAAATCACCACTTCAAGGTACTGTAATGAACTCATTATTTATTTATATTGGTGTTAAACATAATGTATTCCAACTTCTCTATGGTTTATAAACTATTTTACTAGCCATAGATTCATCAAAATAAGCAAACAACACACACAAAACAGAATCTGTCAAAAACAGAACAATATGTATTAATCTGGATCAAACATACACTTCTGGAACTCATAAAATTCTCAAATAAATTGATGGACCTGAGGAATTTATCTATTAATCATATTAAAAAATAATTAACTAAATATCACTCTCCAAATAAAAATGGCAGCAGTTCTCGTGAGCGCTAAAGTTTCTGTTTTTGATAGCATGATCAACAAGACTTTCCCCAAGTCTTCCCAAAGTTTCTACTTGGCACAAACATTAATTAAAAGCATAAAACCACATCTAAACAGAGGATAGATTAATTATTTATTACTAAACAGAAACAAAAAGCAAGGAATAAAATAAAATTGGGTTGCCTCCCAACAAGCGCTATCGTTTAACGCCCCTAGCTAGGCATGATGATTTCAATGATGCTCACATAAAGGATAAGAATTGTAACATAAAGAGAGCATCATGAAGAATATGACTAGCACATTTAAGTCTAACATACTTCCTATGCATAGGGATTTTATGAGCAAACAACTTGTGGGAACAAGGATCAACTTGCATATGAAGGTAAAACAAGCATAACTTCAAAATTTAAAGCACATAGAGAGGAAGCTTGATATTATTGCAATTCCTACAAGCATATGTTCCTCCCTCATAATAATTTTCAGTAGCATCATGAATGAATTCAACAATATAACCAGCACCTAAAGCATTCTTTTCATGATCTACAAGCATAGAATTTTTATTACTCTCCACATAAGCAAAATTCTTCTCATGAATAATAGCGATAGCAAACTCAACAAAATAATTATCATGTGGGGCATAATCCAATTTAAAACTAAAATCATGATGAAAAGTTTCATGTATATCATTATTCTTTATAGCATACAAGTCATCACAATAATCATCATAGATAGCAACTTTGTTCTCATAATCAATTGGAACCTCTTAAGGAATAGTGGATTCATCACAAAATAAAGTCGTGACCTCTCCAAATCAACTTTCATCAATATAATCATCATAAATAGGAGGCATGCTTTCATTATAATAAATTTTCTCATCAAAACTTGGGGGACAAAAAATATCATCTTCATCAAACATAGCTTCCCCAAGCTTGTGGCTTTGCATATCATTAGCATCATGGATATTCAAGGAATTCATACTAACAACATTGCAATCATGCTCATTATTCACATATTTAGCGCCAATCATTTTATAGATTTCTTCTTCTAGCACTTTGGCACAATTTTCCTTTCCATCATACTCATGAAAGATATTAAAAAGATGAAGCGTATGAGACAAACTCAATTCTATATTTTTTATAGTTTTCTTTTATAAACTAAACTAGTGATAAAACAAGAAACTAAAAGACTTGATTGCAAGATCTAAAGATATACCTTCAAGCGCTAACCTCCCCGGCAACGGCGCCAGAAATGAGCTTGATGTCTACTACACAACCTTCTTCTTATAGACGTTGTTGGGCCTCCAAGTGCAGAGGTTTGTAGGACAGTAGCAAATTTCCCTCAAGTGGATGACCTAAGGTTTATCAATCTGTAGGAGGCGTAGGATGAAGATGGTCTCTCTCAAGCAACCCTGCAACCAAATAACAAAGAGTCTCTTGTGTCCCCAACACACCCAATACAATGGTAAATTGTATAGGTGCACTAGTTCGGCGAAGAGATGGTGATACAAGTGCAATATGGATAGTAGGTAATAGTTTTTGTAATCTGAAATAATAAAAACAGCAAGGTAGCAAGTGATAAAAGTGAGCGTAAACGGTATTGCAATGTGTTGAAACAAGGCGTAGGGTTCATACTTTCACTAGTGTAAGTTCCCTCAAAATTGATAACATAATTGGATCACATAACAATCCCTCAACATGCAACAAAGAGTCACTCTAATTCACTAATAGCGGAGAACGAACAAAGAGATTATGGTAGGGTATGAAACCACCTCAAAGTTATTCTTTCCAATCAATCCGTTGGGCTATTCCTATAAGTTCTAGAGTTCGTACTAGAATAACACCTTAAGAGACAAATTAATCAAAACCCTAATGTCACCTAGATACTCCAATGTCACCTCAAGTATCCGTGGGTATGATTATACGATATGCATCACAGAATCTCTAATTCATCTATTCAACCAACACAAAGGACCTCAAAGAGTGCCCCAAAGTTCCTACCGGAGAATCACGATGAAAACGTGTGCCAACCCCTATGCATAGGTTCATGGGCGGAACCCGCAAGTTGATCACCGAAACATACATCAAGTGAATCACGTGATATCCCATTGTCACCACAGATATCCATGACAAGACATACATCAAGTGTTCTCAAATCTTTAAAGACTCAATCTGATAAGATTACTTCAAAGGGGAAACTCAATTCATTACAAGAGAGAAGAGGGGGAGGAGAAACATAAGATCCAACTATAATAGCAAAGCACGCGATACATCAAGATCATATCACCTCAAGAACACGAGAGAGAGAGAGATCAAACACATAGCTACTAGTACATACCCTCAGCCCCGAGGGGGAACTACTCCCTCCTCGTCATGGAGAGCGCCGGGATGATGAAGATGGCCACCGGTGAAGGATTGCCCCCTCCGGCAGGGTGCCAGAACGGGTCTAGATTGGCTTTCGGTGGCTACGGTGGCTTCTAGTGGCGGAACTCCCGATCTATTGTGCTCACGGATGTTTTAGGGTATATGGAGATATATAGGCGGAAGAAGTACGTCACGGGGGCCATGACGGGCTCACGAGGGTGGAGGGCGCGCCCACCACCCTCGTGGGTAGCTCCCGTATCTTCTGACGTGGGGTCCAAGTCCATCAGGTGTGTTTCCTTCCAAAAATAACTTCTCCAGTTGATTTCGTTCCGTTTCGACTCCGTCTGATATTCCTTTTCTTCAAAACACTGAAATAGGCATAAAACAACAAATCTGGGCTGGGCCTCCGGTTAATAGGTTAGTTCCAAAAATAATATAAAAGTGGATAATAAAGCCCATTATTGCCTAAAACAGTAGATAATATAGCTTGGAGCAATCAAAAATTATAGATACGTTGGAGACGTATCAGCATGGCTAGCTTAGAGAGTAAGCTATGTGGTGGCATGGGCAAGGAATGGTGGGGTGTCATGATTGTCCCCTGGGTCACATCATAAATAGTGCCAGGGGACAAGTGACACTGTACATGATGGCTGGGGTGACACGTGAACAGTGCCGGGTACGGCCGTCACGTCGGGGTCGCGTCAGGCTGCAGTTGACTTCGGGCAGCTGGCCTGGTGGAGCAGTCGGCAGCCAGCAGCCGGCCTGGTGGAGCAGTCGGCAACCAGCAGCCGGCAGGAGCGATCGGGAAGTCGGCAGCCAGCAGCCGGCAGGGATGGCCGGGCAGTCGGCAGCCAGCAGCCGGCAGGGGGGCCGGGCAGTCGGCAGCCAGCAGTCGGCCTGGTGGAGTAGTCAGCAGCCAGCAGCCGGCCGGTTAGTTGGACTGAGGGGCTTTGCTAGCCTTGATGTCTTGAATTATTGTCTCGCCGTCTTCGGGGTATCCGTGTCCAATTACTCTGACAGTAGCCCCCAAGCCTCCGGGCAACTTGGCAAAGTTGGGCGGAGGTTTTTTGGCGAGTGTTCATGGAAATGATCATGAAAAAGACAAATTTAGTCCACGGAGATGTATCAAATGTTTGCTTTTAGCATTGCAAGATTTATGTGGAGGGTGCCGACTCGGTTTCGTCCGAGCCCCCTTAATCTTTTTTGTGTTCCCTCCGCTTTTTGGCTTGTGCTCTTGCTCGCCAGACAGCCGCTCCGCGGTCTGTGGCTGAGAGTGGGCCGCGAAGTGGAGTGTACAGTACTCAGAGTCTGGGAGCAGATTCAACCTAGTAGATACTTGTAAAGGAAACGGTCGGGTCGCCCGAACCGTTTTTCTTCCCAGACTTTTTTCGCGTGGGTGGCCTCCAGCATTCACTCTGCTAGTCGGACAGCCGCTCTGCGGTCTGTGACTAAGAGTGGGCCTTTGGTACCGCACATGGTACTAAGCCGTCTGCGGGAACTAACATCTCAGGCCAAGCGGCTAGCCCCCGGGCCAACTCTGGCTGGCGCCGGGGCGAACAGTGATGCTACTGTAATAAAATGCGAAGACAGCCCCTGAGTATCGCTCGAGGTTATTCGTGCTTGCGTGGTGCAAAAAATATGCGGGTGAGGAGCTCACAATGGTTTTTGCGTAGCCGAGGCGGAGCTTGCCGAAGACAGCCAGCGCGGCTTGGCGCTCGTGGAGTGCGCCGGTGCACCCAACGGGTGCAGCCCTCAAGCTTCCGGGTGCTCGAAGGGGGGTTCTGTTCGGTTAGGCTCGATCGGCCAGGCGGCGAGGCATCTTGCAGCGCCAATTTTCTTCTTCTCTCTTTTTTCTCTTCTACCGGCTGCTGGGAGTCGGAAAAAACTCTTCTCTTGTCTGCAATCTTCACGGGGGCGCGTCAGGGCACCCCCTGGGTGTAGCCCCTGAGATTCGGGCCAACTGCTGAGCAGTCAGGCCGGATCTCGCGGCAACTAACTTGTCTTCTTCTTCGCGGGGGCGCGTCAGCGCACCCGCTGGGTGTAGCCCCCGAGATTTGGGCCGACTGCTTAGCAGTCAGGCTGGATCTCCCGGCAACTACTTTGTCTTCTTCTTCGCGGGGGCGCGTCAGCGCACCCGCTGGGTGTAGCCCCCGAGCCTCTGGGCGCTCAAGGAGGGTCCAGCCGGTCGGGCTTGACCGCCCAGGGGGCGAGCGGGACGCGGCCAAGCCGGCGCTCTTGCCGGCCAGACGTTGAAGCGGGCAGGCAGGTCGGGTTGCGTCTGGCAGTCCGAGTGGCGAAGCAGGCAGACGGACAGACGGATGTTTTTTCTTTTCTTCTCTTTGTCCGGCTGTGGCAGCCGAACTCCGACTCAGCAGTCGGACTTCTTTGCAGCCGGCTAGGCAGCCAACACCTTCTTCACAGCAGGTGATCAGACGGACATCTGGCAGTCAGACAAAAATTCCAATCGGCTACGTGCAGTCGAACGCACATCTCTTTCTCTTTTTTTTCTTTCGGGCACTCGGCACTTCTCAGCCAGATTGGGCACTCGGCCTCTTGTCAGCCGGATTGGGCACTCGGCCTCTTTTATTTTCCCCGAGCACCCGACCTCACCTGGCTTTTATTTTTCTTTTCTTCTTTGGGCACGCAACCGCAGCAGGCGGCCGCAGTGGGAGCACAACGGCCGGCCTCTTCTTTCTTTTCTCTAGCCGGATGGGCACCCAACCCCTTTCTCTCTCTCTCTCTCTTTCGAGAAGCCGGCATCTCACTTCTTCTTTTGCCCAAGCAGCTGGCCACAGCGGGAGCCGGAGCGTGGGGACGACGACAAGCAGCCGGGGGCGCAGAGGCCGGCAACGGATGTGGCCGGGAGCCGACCAGCGGTGCCGAATGCGGCCAGGGCGATGCTGGCGGAGCCGGGCAACACGGGAGGCGGAGCAGTCGGCACAGGGCGACATCCTGGTGGGCGGAGCTCGCGGGGCGCGAGAGCTGAAGCCGATAAGGGGCACAATAGCGCCCGGGAGCTGGCGCTGCGGCGCGGGGCGGGGGAGGAGGCCTGGAGAGGCCGGCCCGCGGGGGACAGGCGAAACCGGCCCGTGGGGCGGTGAGGCCGGCCAGCGGCGAGGCGGCCTCGGGGCAAGCGAAGCCGGCCAGCGCGGGAGCTGGCCCTCGGAAGAGCGAGGCGTCACCGAAGCGCGTTGTGACGGCCGGCCACGGCAGGGACCCGACAGCATGGGGAGGCGGCCGCGGTGGCGCACGGGGGAGCCGACGCTTCCAGTTGGAGGCGTCAGCTGGGTACTAGAGCCATGGGGATGGCGGGCCGATGTCGGAGAGCTCGGACGCAGGGGCGGGAGGCGGAGCCGGCAGGGCAGAGGCCGGACCTGGCGCGGGAGGCCAGCAGCCGGCGGAGCGGAGGCCAGACCCGGCGTGGGAGAGGCCGGCGCGCGGGGCCGAAGCCAGCGGGTGCGAGCGACGTGGCCAGGCGGAGGCGACGCTGGGGAGCCGGACGCGCAGGAGTCGGCCAGGATGCGCGGGAGGCGGCCAGCGCAGGGCCACGAGACGGCAG